>NC_048595.1:286601095-286797100 GCF_003668045.3 Cricetulus griseus | reverse complement strand
GGGAGAGGGAGAAGGGATTGACATCTGAAGCAAGTTTGTTCCTAATTTGAACTAATAAAATAAAAAAAAAAATCCTTTAAACACAAAGTCCAGGCTATTCCTAAAACCCCATTTGTGTATGAGAACAAACGATACTCTGCCCATAAAACAGCATTTAGTTTTCTCTCTTTCTAAGCCCTAACACCAACCACGCTGGACACATCGGCTTCCTTGGCCCCAGCAGAGCCCTGACTGCCCAATGTCTGTCCATACATAGGCATCTGTACTGGAGGAGCCTTTGGAGCTGAACACCCTCACACGGCACAAATCATGTGTCCTCCGCCAACCGTCAGGACAACCCCGCCAGTCTCTACAGCACAAGCAACTGTGGAGCCATTTATAGGGCCCCTCCTGACTTGCCAGGACTCTTCTGGGGCCTCCTTTCTACTTGGTTCGGCTCCCTTCTGTCCCTCTCCTGCTGACGTCATCATCACTTAGAAATCTCCCTCTAATGATACAGGTTGGGTACCAGAAGCAGGGCCAGGCTGGCCCCTGGTGTCTGAGTATCCTCTATGACAGTGTCTTTTAAGAAGAGGGTTCTAGGGTGGAGGCCACACCACGTAACCAGCCCCTGATCATGAGTGGTAGTGGTAGAGTCACCCAGCTTGTTCCTCCACAGGAGGTAGCTTTTTTAAACCCATGCCTGGCCCAGAACTGCCCTGGCTGCCTCACATGTCTCACTCCTCTTCTGCCTCCACGCCCCCGTTTCAGCTTCAGGGACCCCTGAGATGAGCCCTCAGTAATGGACCCCTCGTCTCTTTTCCAAGATGACGTCTTGGCCTTTGGGGTGGCTTTCTGCAAGGTCGGACTGAAATCCTGACCTGATCACAGACTAGGGTGCTCATTTCTTCCAAACTTTGCAGGACCACCTGGATTCCAGACCTATTCCCACTCTCTGAGCCCCGTCACCCTACAACCCCAGTTCAGCACAGCAGCCAAGAGAAAACTAACCAACGAGGCATGGTGTGTGTGTGTGTGTGTGTGTGTGTGTGTGTGTGTGTGAGAGAGAGAGAGAGAGAGAGAGAGAGAGAGAGAGAGAGAGAGAGAGAGAGAGCTCTTCCATTTCCAGCCAGGAGAATTTTAAATGTTACATGTCCCTTCTGAGCCCCCATCTCTCCATCTGTATAAAATGAGAATAATTTTATAGGTTGCTCCTAGGTTGTTAGAAGGGCTGAGTTAGCATATGAACCATTCAAACAGTGCCTGACATACAGCAAGTGCTACATAAATGTTAGCCACTTCCTTTCTTTCCCTGTCCTGCTTTCTTGACTGCTGATATCTGCCCTGAGTAGCTACATTCTGTCACACACTCCTCAGATTCATGCACTATTGCCTTTCTCTCTATATATCTCCATCAGCAGCCACGGGACTCTTGTCTGGATTTTCATATTCTGAAATAAAGGCTCCTCATTCCCGTTCATTTCCTGGGGCAAGACCCGTGCTTCATGCCACCCAAAATCTAGTTCAGATTTGCTTTTTTCTAGATATCTTCCTGTTTGATCTCCCTTGATCTTCTCTGAGGCTCATGGTAATGTCAACACAGCTGACATTACCACCAAGGTCTTCAACCCCCAGTGTGGTTTCCCCATTAGGGGCCGTGCAGCAACACTGTAAGATGATTATATTGTCAGATTTCTAGGACTGGCCTCGCCATAAAGAATTACTTGGCAACTGTGCAGAAGCTGCAATCACTCCTTGTTGGCATTCTTTGTGTGTGTGTGTGTGTGTGTGTGTGTGTGTGTGTCTGCATGGATGGGTGTATATGTGTATGTATGTGTGTGCATGTGTGTGTGTATTCATATGTGTTCGTGTGTACACAAGGGTGTGGAGGTCAGAGACTGACAGAGTGTCTTCTTCAATTACTCCAATTTTGTGAGGACAGGGTCTCTTGCTGACCCTAGAGCTCACCAGTTGGTTGTTTCTGACTTCCTAGAGCTGAGGTTATAAGAAGGCACCCTGTGCCTGGCTTTTTATATGGGTCCTAGGGATCAAACTCAAGTCCTCATGCTGGTGCAGTCTGCACTTTGTCAACTGAGCCCAGCAGCACTTGCCACCTTTAAGAATATCTGTGCTTTCTTGGTTGTATGCAACTCTCCCATATTTTACCCACCTACAGTTCTTTTGATTCTTTTATTAAAGTTTTTAGTTACTATTACTTATGTGCATAGGAGTTTTGCCTTCATATGCACAGTGCCTGCAGAACTCAGAAGATGGAGTCAGATTCCCTGGAGCATGAGCTACAGACAGCAGACAGTTGTGACCCACCATGCTGAGGCTGTGAATTGAACCCAGGTCCTCTGGAAGAGCAGCAAGTGTTTTTAAGTGCCATGGCATCTTTACAGCCCCAATTATTTTATTTGCCTAAATCAGGGCCAAGCTTAAACTGAGGAAATAGTGCTAACTGATTTCTCAACTAGATAGACAGCCAGAAAATCATTAAATACCATGAGATTTTTGAATGCCACATGAATGAGAAGTATTCTGTATCCACTCTGCAGGCTCATTATGGGTCTCAACTGAAGAGTGTCCAGCCACAGGACAGACAGTGCTACTGAAGGAGGGACCAGGAAGCAGAGGGCCTCCTGCTCACATCCAGCCATCGTCACATATGCGGGTCATTCACCACCAATTTAGTCTCTATGTCCCTTTCTAAGACTTCCACCTTTCTGTTTGCATTCATGGGGTCGTTACCAGAGATGGCACCAAAATCTTGTCACGTGCCTGTAAAGGAAAATGAGTCTTTTTTTTTTTCTCCTAGAAAGTGAAAGGTGTGTCCACATTTTCTGAACTGGCTTTTGAGTTACTTAAGGCATAGGTGCAGTGAAGCCAGGGCCCTGAGAGTCAGTCCTGTTACTGCCACCTGCTCTGTCAGAAGACACCCCAGGAGGCAGGAGGAAGCCACCATGCTCATGCACGTGGCTGCTGGTTGTGTTAAAGTGCAGGGTCCTGCTGTATTTGCAGCTCAGATGTGGGCGTGGGTGGAACACAGAGGGCCAGGCCACAGAGGGGTTTGTGAGGCCATAACGGGCAAGGCTGGTCCTCTCCAGGCAGACATGTGGCCATGTGGTCATTCCTTCCCTACTGTCCCTCTGTAAGGTTCTCGAGGGATTTCCTGTTTATAAGAAACATCTGTATTGTATAAAACAGACCACAGAGAGGTGACCCTTGAGGTGTGAATCTTGTGGTTGTTAATTCTGCAGGGAAGCTTGGCTGCCTGTGGATTTGTAGACCACCCACAAGGGAGAAGACCCTAAGGGAGGGCACATCAGTCTAGAGGCTCTGGAAGTGTGGCCTCCAGACCCAGGACTTGCTAGAGAGCAGACTGTTCCCTGACAGCCCCGCCCCCCACACATGTGGAACTGGAAGACAACCCTAGCTGTCTTTTCTCAGGTGCCATTCACTTTAATGTTTTAGATGGGGCCTTAAATTTACCTAGCAGGCAGGACAGGTGGGTCAGAGAGCCCTAAGGAGCCATCTGTCTCTGTCTTCTCAGTTCTGGGAATACAAGTGTTCCCTGTAATGCCTACCTGAGTGGGGTGGTATGTGAGTGCTTGTGTGCACACATGGTGTGTGTATATGTTCTACATGTATGTAGTACCTATGGAGGCCAGAAAAGAGTATCAGATCATAAAGAACTGGAGTTACATACATTGTGAGCCACCACCTTGTTTCTGGGCAGTGAGCCTGGGTCTTCTGCAAAGTAGGTAGTGCTCCTTACTGCTGAGCCATCTCTTTTAGTCCCAGATGCCCAGATTTTTGTACATAGGTTCTGGGGGATTACAATTAGATGCTCATGCCTGCAAGTTAAGCACTTTACCAACTGAGACATCACCCCGGCCTGTGACCAATGTTTAGCAAGCCCTCTAGGTGATTCTGTCTTATGCACAGCTTCTAGAACCACTGGCCTAATCAAATGGCATGGCATTTAACCATATCAGTGAACACTAATGTTGAGTTCATGTAGATACATCAAACAGTCCCACTGATTATAACTTTATAATATCAGAAGAAATATAGCCTGTCAAGAGCACAGCAAGCTATTATCATGGTGTATACTACCCAGCAAGCACTCAACAAACTAAGGTTGAATTTGTGAGTGAATGACTGCACCGTTGAAGAGAACAAATGGTGAAGCTAAAAACCATTCTTCCTCCCCCAGCCTGCTAGGCCTGAAACTAATGAACCAAGTGGCCCCATTGGCCACCATTCCCTGTAATTAAGGAGCCACATTAGGTGCAGTAGGGATGCAGCAGATGTCTTGAAGTTGAAGGAACAAACACAGCAAGTGACACAAGGCCTGCAGAAACATCTGCTCTCATGTCTCCTGTAAACCACTGTCTGCACTTGAAAGCTCTGCCCTTCAAGTCAGATTTGAGTCTTGATACAAAACCCAACTTCAGAGGGAAATGGAAGAACACGTTTAAGGGGCAGGTTCTTCAAGTCCAGTGACATGCCTGAGTACCATACCTAAGCACCGCCTGGTGGGTCAGCAAGACCTCTCCCCCTGCCTGACCCCAGAGTTAAGTACTAGAGTCTAGCTTAATGCTCAGGAATACCAAGCACTGAAAGATGGGCAGTGACAGCTCTTTCTGATCACCCTCTGTGTGTTCTTCACCTTACCCCCAAAGATAAAGCCCCCACAAAAATCATCCCTCCCAGTGTTCCCGTCAAGTAATCCAAAAGAAGACAGAAAAGTCAGAGATTTGGATAACTATCTCGTTAAAAATCTTGATTCCAGTTGGGCGTGGTGGCACACGCCTTTAATCCCAGCACTCAGGAGACAGGTGGATCTCTGTGAGTTTGAGGCCAGCCTGGTCTACAAAGTGAGTTCCAGGACATGCAGTTGCCACTAGTCATATGTGTCTATTCTACCAGGCAATTAAAATGTGGCCGGTCCAAAATGAAATGTAAGTATGCAACATGCACCAGATTCTGAAGACTCAGTAAAGGAGAGAGAATAAAATATTATATTACTGCTTTTTAATATTGAATACACAGTAGAGTGATATTTTGGATGTAAATAAAATATTAATATTAACTTCATTCATTACCTAAATTTAAAAAAAATCCCACTCAGTATGAGAAAATAGGCAGTAGGGCATATGATTTGATTCTACCTCTAGAGAGAGCACACTGCTCTATACACTGCAAGTGTGTTGTGTTTCAGTGTTGTGAGAGCCACGGATTCTGCTATTTGATCTGATTTCTGAGTGTAAAAAAACAACTCACTCAAGACCTGTTGAACTTGAAGTTTCTATCATGGAACAGAAACAGTTTTTTGTTTGTTTGTTTTGTTTTGTTTGTTTGTTTTTAAAGTAAATATTCCAGGTGTGGTGGTTTGAAAGAAAATGCCCCCCCATAGGGAGTAGCACTATTTAGGAGGTTTAGCCTTGTTGGAGGAAGTGTGTCACTGAGGAGGCAGGCTTTGAGGTGTTATATGCTCAAGATATGCCCAGTATGGGACACAGTTCACTTCCTTTTGCCTGTGGATCAAGATGTAGAACTCTCAGCTCCTTCTGCAGCACCCTGACTTCCTGCATGCCACCATGCTTCTTGCCATAAAGATAATGAACTATAACTTGGAAACTGTAAGCCAGACACAATTAAATATTTTCCCTTATAAGAGTTGCCATGGTCATGGTGTCTCTACACAGCAATAGAAACCCTAACTCCACCAGGGCTGGAGATATTTTAGTCAATAAATTAAGTTAGCCAATAAAAATAAATTAAATTATTGTGTGCATACACACTAGGGCTGGTGTTTGATCCATGTAAACAACCTGGCACAGCTCTTCTTACTTGTAATCCCAGTGCAGTGGAGGCAGAGACGGGCAGACCCCTGGGCTTTGGTGGAGAGCTGAGGAGGCAAACTCCAGGCCAAAGGAGAGAGCCTGTCTCAAAAGATAAAGTGAGTAGATCCTGAGGAGCAACACTCAAGGTTGACCTCTAGCTTATTTACATACATACATACATACATACACACACACACACACACACACACACACACACACACACACACACATTCACCAACAAGGAAAAGTATCTAGATTATGATGGCAGGTAACTTGGCATGCACCTGCTTGGGGTTCCTCCTGGAGAGTGGTCACCTACGGCTTTTGTATAAGCACTCTCTTCACTTCCGTTGGTCTGTGTGAGCTCAGAGCCTTTCACTGGTGCTTTAGCCCTTGCAGGATGGCACATTGTGTGCCCAGGTCTTACTGCCTTGAGGCCTAGTGTCCCCTCTCTCTAGGTAGCCTCTTGCCTCTGAGAGCTGGGCACAGGGATTCCCAGGATGCTTCGGATCATATGTTGGACACCAGCACTCGTGCTCACTGGCAATGCTTAACCTCAGCACTCACCTATCAAAAATCCAAATGCTTCATCTGTAAGTCAGGATCCCACATAAGTGGCATCGGCCCTCCTCTCCAGTGCATGACACCAGAGAAGGGAGGATGGAGGTCTCTGGGAAGCAAGTGGAACGTTGGTTTAGAGTTTACTGAGTGTGGCAGAGATTCGGTGAGGGCAGCAGAGCTGATGTGGACCCCATAAGGTGACACTTCACGGACACAGGGTTTTTGGCTGGAGTGACTCCAGAGTATCTGAGCACTTGAGTGGCATTAGGGCATCTGTGGTGACAAGGGCTCTTATCCAAATTTTAGCCAGCTCTTTTCAACACTCTTCTCAACTAGGTCCTAACAGCTGGACTTCTGTGTTCATTTTTGCACTGTCTCCTATTTAGCAGGAATTCTGCTAGACAAGGTTATCCAGAAACCCCCTTCCGAGTGTCTGGTTACTCACTATCTGACTGTGTCTCTGACCACCACAGGTCATACTGGGTGCCCTGATCTGACGGCGTCACAGTCCTGACAGGCTGGTTTAGCCAGGATGCTCCCCCCCCCCCTTCATCCTGATCTTCTTTCTCTGACGATTCTGACTCTGCTCTTCAGATAGGACTTTTATTCAGTGTGAGTGGAACGGAATGCCAAAGTCTCCTCTCCACTGCAAAATACATCCGTCACCATCTCCTCTCCTCACTTTGAATGAAGCTGTCCTCAGAGTTTCAACAAATACCCTGAAGTGTTTTCTTGGACAATAAAAGAGAAAATCAGGGAGAGATGAGTATTTTGTTTGGTTAAGTCTGAGCCCACCTTTCTAACCACAAAGCCATGGGTGCTCATTCGGAGACACTGCACGGGGGCAGCTCCCTGTCTGTTATAGGGACACAGCACAGGGGCAGAGCCCCATCTGTTTTGGGGACACTGCATGGGGGCAGATCCCTGTCTGTTATGGAGACACTGTACGGGGGCAGTGCTCACGCTTCTCTGGTCAATGCCTCTGCTTCTGTGTGATAAGTATTTAATGTTTCTCTCTACCATGCTGGATCCACCTTCTCCAGACAGACAGACAAGCAATCAGGCAGGCAGGCAGGCAGGCAGACAGACAGACAGATGTAGGCACACACGCATGCACACACGTGTGTCATCTTCACACTTACTCACCTTGGTCCATTCCCTGTGTCCTCACAAATGCCATGATTTCCCTTTTTATTCCTAAGATGCCAGGCACAATATTTTTGCACTTGGGACAGAAAGGCCTTGCTTCCCAGCACAAAGAGCCAGCTCTCTCTGTTGACCAGCCTCCTGAAAGGGCATTGTGACCTGAGAAGCCAGCCTCATCTCCCTCTGCCTCGCTCCTATGCACCAGCCATCACACCATTGTTCTGGGGCATCTTTGCCCAACGTGCTGCCCTACTGATTTTTGGATGAATCTTATCTTTGGATTCCCAAGAAAGCCTCCCTGATGGACTCAGTCCTCCACTCAGGAAGACTATTGTTTTCTCTACCTTGCTTCTTCTTCTCAAACACACCAGTTAAAACACTAATGATAGTAATACCCAGTGAGTCATTTAACTATCTCACTCTTTTGCAGAACCTGTGGCTTATTTGTTGAATTTATAGGAGCATGAATTCAGCTCTGCATTTTAAAACGAGCAGAACACAGAGTTCTCTCTGTGTGAGTAGCTGAAGAGGCCAAGTCATATGGAGTGTCTTGAGTCCAGATTTTCACAGTTAACTCAAGGAGACAGGGTTGACTTTAGTATGCTTGCGCTGGGGTGGATCCTTGCACTTAGCAGGTTTACAGAGTAGACAACAAAATCAAGGCTCACAGAAATCAACACACTCCTCAGAGTTACAGAGTGGCTGGTCTGGGATTCAGGAACCATCAGTTTGTCCACAGATCTCCTCATGATCAGACATTTTGCTAATAGAAATAAACAGACTTTGGGATCCATACAGCATGACCCAAAGACAAGGCGATGATTGCTGCAGTTATGTGTGTAGGATGTAAGTGGTCATGTGGCTGTGTGCTCAAAGGTGTGCAGGTATGTGCCTGTAACTCTTCCTCAATGTCTCTCCCTGACCCTAGACTTCACTGATTGGCTAGACAGGCTGGCCAATGAGCATCAGGGATCTGGCTGTTCTGCCTCCCTCTCTGCTCAGTTCTGGGGATCTGAACTCAGATCCTCAGGCTTGCACACTGGGCGCTTTTACAATTGAGCTATCTTAATAATAGAGAACATGCTGCTACCTCACAGCACTGCAGGCTCAATACAGTTATCTGGATTCCTGAAAACACTCAGTCTTGAAGTTTTAGATGGTGGGGAAGTTGCTGACAGCTGGAAAAGAAGGTCACTAGGTGCATAGGGACAATCTGAGGGCTATGCTTCTCAGAGTTTCCATGACTCACCTATCACCTTGGTAAAGTTGATGCAGATTCTGACTCAGGAGTGGGTGGGGCCTGAGGCTCTGCCTTTCTCATAGTTCCTGGCTGACTATGATAATGCTTGCCCCATCCAGGGACCCTACTGTGTGTAGTAGCGAGTGCTAGTCAACGGAGAGGAATACAACACTTAGCTGTGGTGTCAGACCTTAGCATCAGGGTCCTTGATTACTCACTGATTAGCTCTCTGTGAGCAAGAGCCTCAGGTTACTCATCCATACACTAAAAGAGTTGTCCAGGACATCCATGACAGTGGGAAAGTTCTACAATTCGGAACGGAGCGCCTGCTGGGAGGTGGCCAGGCACAGAAAGTACTGCCACCTCAGGGAAGTCTGGAATCCTCAGCATTCTCAGCATCCCTGGCTGGCAGGTGGGCCTTGGACTTGTATACTCCAGGCCAATTGCTAATCATGCTCTTGAGTCATGTGTGGTCCCATCTGTCCCTTTCCATACTACGTAATCACCTTCTTTCTCTGCTTGCATCATGTCTCCCTCTATCCATGAAGACATTCCCTACCCTGACTATTTTATTATTCTCTCCCCTTTTCCTGGTTCTGGGGATGAGAACTGGTTAGTTTTACAGCACACACATGTTGTTTAACAAAGCATGTCAGCATTGCTATATGACCACACTGGGCTGACTTCACACTACCTGTCAAGATAGTGAGTTTGGTCTATTAAGACAAAGAGAGCCTTCCCCATATCCAGTATGAACTAATATTGCTTTTACAGAGCAGTTGACCAACTCACGCTAAAGAATGCCATTTATACACAGGCGCCTGTATGCACGTGAAATCTCAACTCTATTAAGAGAGAAAGATGCAGATCTAGGATTGATGGTCCAGGTTTGCCATTTCAGCTACTAAGGAGGCTCAGGCAGGAAGATGGAAAGTACAAGGCCAGCCTAGATAGACTATGGAGTGAGTTCAAAGCCAGCCTGGGTAACTTTGCTGAAATCATGTCTCAAAAAAGTAAAAAGAGACCTGGAGATGTAGCTCAGTGTTGGAGCATTTGGCTAACATGTATGAGGGCCTGGGTTCACAGGAGGGGAGGAGAAGAGAGGGGAGGGGTGGGGGAGGGGAGATGGAAAAGGGAAGGAGGAGAGGGAAGGAGGAAAGAGGTGAGGAGGGGAGGGGAGGGGAGGGGAGGAAAGGAGATGGAAGGGGGAAGAGAGAGAAGGAAGGGGGAAGGGGGAGGAGGAGAGGGGAGGAGAAGGGAGGAGAGGGGAGGAGAGGGACAGATACTGATTCAGGATGGGGACACTGTGACTTTTGGAATACCTATGTAGACTGAGGAGTCTGGACTTTACAGTTCAGCTCAGTGGAGAACAAGTGTGTGATCTCATTTATTTAAGCAGAACCCCTTGCCTCTTGTTCCCCTGGAGTGAAAGGCACCTTGCCTTCTGACACACAGCTATCTGGAAGATGGAGAAGATGATTGCATAACAAGGACCCATTAAAGAGACGAGCTGGCAGATGGCTTTCCACAGGCAGCATCTAGCAGAAGTCCCCGCTCTGAGCACTCCTTACAGAGAACAGCCTTCACCAAATCACCTGAGTAAGCAAACACGCGTGCACCAGAAATGGAGTTCAACTCCAGCCCATGCTTCTGTCCCATGTGAAGGAAGAAGAAATGACACAGGTTTCCACACATGCCCTGGATGGAAACCACACATCCTTTCAAATCTGCGGTGGAACAAATTCTAGCTCCTCCTTTTCTCTAGAACTAGACCCTTCAAATCTTGTGGCATTTACTCCAAATACCACAATGTTGAACTGTGACATCTGGTTCCCAGTTCTCCTCGGCTGGGACTCACTGAGAGACAATCACGCTGAGCCTCCACCCTGCATTCATGTGGAAGACTGGCTGCCTACCCTCCCCTGACATCTGTACACACTAGATCATTCTAGAATTTTCTCCCAAAACAACTCTATTTACCCCCTCTTTTCTGCCTAGCATCCTGTTTTCTTCAAAAGCTTTTGTCTTTCCCAGAAATTACTTCAGATATGAGTTCCCTGGCGCTTCGTTGCTTAAGCACCATACAATCATGTACAATGGCAGGGACATTCCCACCACACAGCACAGCCAGGATCCTTAGGTAGCTCCCAGAGGGCAATAGGATTGTCTGGAGTCTCCCTTCACACTTCACTCTCTGCCCCCTCAGCACAGGGCTTTAGAAGCTCCGAGATGCCAACCCACCACCTATGTATGAGGTGCGGCTAGGATGGAGAAAGTCAGTTCAGAAAAGGAAACAGAAAAGAGGCGATGCCGCCAGACTGTGGAGTGACAGAATGCAACCCAGGGGAAGGGAAATCCTACCTGCTTGAGTAAACCCAGAAATGCCCTACCTAAGCCCTAGCTCCATGCCTTCAAGATGGAGTCAGGACTTGAAATCAGCTAAGAGTGTAGGGAGTGACATCTTAAGGACCTGCACTGGTCTCACAGCTCAAGTCACTCTCTTTTCCTCACGCATAAAGTAGGGAAGTTAGTGTCATCTGGAGACCATAGGGCGGCTGCTGCATGAGATGAGATGCTAAGTGGGAAAACCCAGAATGATGCCTACACAAGAGAGGCAGGCAATGGAAAAGGTACAGCAACATCGTCTTGCCTGTTCACCAGGGTTAGCAAGCCAAGTGCACAAAGACATAGGACAAGCACAAAGAATGTTCTGGTTGCTGATCCTTGATAAGTGCTTGAGCTGGTGCATAGAAGAGACAGTCCAAAAGTTTTCCAGCTGGCATCTCAAGGCCCTGGCAAGAGCTGGGCAGAGAGCAGCAGGTCAGAGAGAATGAGGAAGGCAGAAGGAACCTCAGAGAGGCGTAACTTGACTCTGGACAGAGCTCTGGGGACCTTTCAAACGTCTGGGGGATGCAGAAATGATTACTGTAGACAGAAATTACAGGAAGGGTGAATTGTGTAAGACCCGGGGGGATAGAAAAAAATGTTGCCTTCTAAGAATTGGTGAAAGATCATAAAGTTTGTCTCTGCCGAAGCAGCAGTTCTGGGGCTGGGGATACGGCTTGATGGGTAAAGCATCTACCACATAAGCACAAGGCCTTGAGTTCAGGTCCCCAACACCCAAGTAAAATGCTAAGCATGGCCATAAAGCTGACAGGCATGAGATGAGTGAGGACCTCTGCTCTCAGGAGACACACACAGGTCAGTCATTGTAAAAGTATTCAGTCAGCGCTATCTTAGGCAACTGACTTCCTAAAAGCAAACAAACAAAAAACTGGGGAGACGGGGGTGGGGGAGTGGGGAGGTGCACAGTCACATGCATGGTAGTGCATGGTAGCACACAGTGCCCACAGTGTACACCGTGGAACATGGTGGTGCATGCCTGCAGTCCTGGTGCAGCGAAAGCAGAAACAGGCCAATTCGTGGTGCTTGCTAGCCATCCAGCCCTGCCAAATTAGCAAACTTCGGGTTCAGTGAGAGACCTTGATTCAAAAAATAAGGTAGACCATGATTGAGGGAGATATGCTCTGGGCTACACACACACACACACACACACACAGAGAGAGAGAGAGAGAGAGAGAGAGAGAGAAGCTACACTTAAAAAGTAATAATTCTGAAAGAAAATTTATAATGTGTATTTCATAGTATTAAAGGGCCTTCATAAAAAGCCAGTTTCAAATTTTATGCAAGAAAAGAGATTACTACAATAAAATAACTTTAGTAAAAGTAATAAAATGAAAATGGAAAGCATTAGAAACAGCTCAACGGTAATAGAGAAATTTGGCTAAAGTCTTTAATTGGCAAATATTGCTCCCAGTAATATCCTGCCCCAGTGCTGGGGATTGAATATAGAGTCTTGTACATGATAGACAGCATCTTGTCACTGGGCTACATCCCTAGCTCAGAAATTATTTTCCTTAGCAAAATCCATCAGTGTCACTGAATTCCAGAGAAAATGTTTCTGTTCTTAAACACAGAATAAAAATGTCATTGGAGAACATCTCCACCAAGCCAAATTGATGGCACTGGTCCTGGGAAACTTAAGGCTCACCCAGAAGGGTGTGGAGCAGGGCTGCGGGTCTGCTGGGACTTCCTGCTTCAGGGTGGTGTTGCATTTCCTAACATTTTCACCTATAGAAATAAAATCTGATGGATGGTTTGGTCAAATGAGGGGAGGAGAGTTGGAAGGAGGAGAAAGAAAGATGATAGAGAGAGGGAAATGGGATGGAGACTAGACTTGAGGGTGTGGATGCAGTGGTGGCCCAGGTAGACAGTGAAAGGTACACAGTGGATCCCCTCAGTGGATCAACCCCCATCCCTCCTCCTTCTCACACCCAGAACATCTTATATCCTAGGTAAGCACTCTTCCCCTGAGCTATATCCCCAGCCCTGCGAATGTATTAAAGCCCACCAGCTTCCTTAGATCCGATCCCATCGCCATTCGGCGGTGGCTTGACCTCACACTCAATATTTGGATGACTGTGCCCTGGAAGAATTTCTTCATCTTGCTTTGGGAGACAACAGGCCAGGTTCATAGCTATCACCCACTCACTGCCTGGATGCTCCTGGTCTTGACAGCCTTGGGACTGTGGGGAGGGTGGGCAGATGTCTCCAGGGAGTAGGGTTGAACTGAGTCCATGTAGTCCTCTAGTTCCATCACCAGAAGGCCTGCCCTGAGTTGAAATGAATCACTTTAGCCCTGAGGTTTGTAGGATAGTGTGTCAGCTGTTTGTTCTCTAATCCCAAATCAGTCACTTGGTATCTGATTGTTCTTAGATGAACCGAAGCTGTGGGGTTTCCAAGGAAGTCTGAAATGGCCTTTACATGACCTTCCCTGGACTCCTGCTGCTCCTAAGTGTCTTTTGTTTTGCAACCTAAGTTATTGGGAACATTTTTATGAAGAAGGAGCCTTGGGGCATTTTTTAAGAGTCTCCGAACAGGCTCTGAAGCCCAGGCACCCACATCTCTGAGAAGCTAGCGGGTAGGGGTGGGGTATGGCTGTTCAAATCCTTGGCAAACCCTCAATCAACTACTCATGCAGCCGTTAGCGGGCTTTTCTACAAACACGCTATAATTAGAAGTAATAACCTTGACAATAAAAAAATGCTTTTAAACTTAAATTTTCATTTTCTTTCTCCAGCCAGATAGCACAAAACAAATATTAAGATTCCATCAAAGTCAAGAGTATACAGGAGTCCTGATCAAAAAATCAGAGCCATGAGGAAGAAAACTGTGTACCTCAACCTCCCTCAGGCCTGGGAAGGTATGGCACCCAGCTCTGTCTTTCGTTTTCGTCACACTTTGGATATCCTTTGATGGGAACTCGTGTTTGCAGAAGGTAAGGATACAACCAGGTGAGAAAAGAGGAGAGCTTAAAAACAGGTAAATGTAACATCATTTTCTGAGAGGCAGGGTCCAGGCAAATATCTCACAAGGCACATGCTGTTGTCCCTACTCCGTGGACAAAACATGGGGGCACAAGCTGAGGGAAGTGTGCCCCCATCCAAAGCCAGGCTGCCAGAGTGAGCCAGAGTGCGAACCCAAATCCCTGCAGTTTCTTCTACCAGCTCTGTATTCTCTTCTCATTCACTTACTTCCTCCCATTGCAAAAAAATCACATTATTGAACTATAATTTACAGATTACAGTGATGACCCATTGAAGTGTACAACCCAATAATTCTTAGTGAATGTATTGCACGATGCAGTCATTGCCATTATCTAAGTTACCTCAGTTTTTGTCACATCAACCCTCCACCTCATGTCAGGAATAATTAACTTGCTCTGTTTTCTGTTTCTAAAGATTGGTCTTTTAGCCCTTATGAAACATACCGAGTCTCCCAATATGTAGTCTTGTGCGCCTGGCTTCTTTCACTTAGCATCATGTTCTTGGTTCATCCGTGTAACTTACAGTAATACATGGCTGTTTTAAATTGGTAATGGGATTCTGTTGTGCATATACACAACCTGACAGTCATCAAATCACCCTTTGGTGGACCTGTGAACTCTGCTCCGGTGCTGGTTACCAGGCAAAGCAAGTCTTTATGTGGAAATGGATACTTTTATTTTTTTTTGGCTATATACTTAGGAGTGGAATTTCTGGGTCCCCTGGTAACTGTGTTCAGCTTTTTCAAGAATTTTGAGGCATTATTTTTCAAAACAGACATCCCATTTCACATTGCCACCGGCAACAAGGAAGCATTTTAGATTTTACACGTCCTTGCTAACATTTGTCATCATTGGTCTTTTTCTCAGAGCCACCCTGGGGTGGGGGTTGTGCACACTTGAGTGTGGTTTTGATTCACACACCATTAGTGACAGGTGGTGTTGAGCCCCTTTCCCACACTCCCCAGCTCTTCCGAGGTCTACTACTGATTTTAATGGTGCCCCTTGGTCTGTCTGTCTCTGTCTTCTCATCAGTAAAGGAACAGATGTGCCAATTTTGTTGATCTTTTCAAAGAACCAACTTCTAGTCTCATTGATTTTTTTCCCTCTCATGTTTCCCTCTCTTCTATTTTATTGGTTTCCTCTCTAAACTTTACGAACTCCCCTGTTGCTGCCCAAACATTTGAGGAAGGCAGGGCACCTGGCTCTCTCATGCCACTGCTCTGGCAGAGGCTCCTGCGGTGGCCCGGAGGGTCACAGCACACACTGTGTCAACTTGGAGTTTGTATGAAGCAGAGGGTCTCCTAGATGCATGATGATTGAAATGGCCCAGACTACAAATGCAGCCTCCTCTTGAAGAGAATCGGCCCTAGCTTCTCCACTCCTTAGGGATACAAGGAAAGGGAGGGGACGAGGGCAGGAACTCAGAGGCCTGTCCAGCTCCCTACATCCTCTTATTTGTAGTCCCTCTTTGAGGGACACACTCTCTTCCTTTGTAAAAGAGAGCAAGAATAACCTGATGTACACAGAGTTACTTAGCTGTGAGAAAAGTTCCATGATAGCCACTACCGTGTTTAAAAAATGATGGAAGTGCTAGAACAGGCTCTTGCCCTGGCCACTTCCTTCTCTCTTCTTCTTAGCCTCAGAAACAAGTTGGCTGCAGAACAGCAGGTGGCATCATGGTCTCCACCACTGCCCCCTCCCACGTGGCAGGGATGAAGGAGGGAGCAGAGGCTGAGAGAAGGACACAGCTCTGCTTTGTCCTTGGGAGATGTAAGAGTATTTCTAGCCCTGGCCACACCTGCACCTGCGTGTGCCAAAGCAAAGGGGCATCTCTGCAGCTTGAGCAGAGGCTGCAAAGGGAACCAGGAGAGAAATCCCTGCTGGGTGGCTTTACCAGGCCTCTCTGTGGGTTCCCTTTGAGTCACCACGGGCTGACTGCCATTCCTACCAGACTTACTGGTGTGGCACAGCAAAGCTACACACCCACAAGACACACCGTTGAGAGCACTTACATGTCAAGAAAAGGATCACGCTTTCAGAGTTTGTCATGATAGATGTTAGGATCTGTTTTGAATTTTCAAACTAGATTGCTGTAAACTTTAGATTCAGGCTTTAATATTTGAAGAAAATAAAGCTATTCATTTTAGTACACACTGCTGGTACATATTGCTGCGGTGTGCAAATGAAAGAAATCCTGGATCCTAGTCTGGATAAACAAGACAGCCTATGATGTAACTTTGTCTTGTATGGTGGTTCAATATTGATCATCAACTTGACAGGATCTAGAACCAGCTAGGAGGCAAGACTTTGGGACTGCCTATGACAGTGGCTCTCAATCTTCCTAACGCTGCCACCCTTTAATACAGCTCCCTCATGTGTCATGGTGACCCCCAAGCATAAAATTATTTTCATTGCTGCCTCATAACTGTAATTTTGCTGCTGTTATGAATAATAATATAAGTATCTGTGTTTCCCAGTGGTTTTAGGCAGCATCTGTGAAAGGGTTATTTGACCCCAAAGGGATCTTGACCCACAAGGTTGAGAACCACTGCTCTGTAAGGGTAGGTAGGGTAATCATGGTGGAGACCCACTTTAACATTGCATGGTGCTGTTCTGTGGGTTGGGGATTGGGCCTGAATGGATAGGGGAAAGTGAGCTGAACACCAGTATTCCTCTGTTTCCTGATAGCAGATACAATATGACCAGCTGCCTCGGGCTCCGCCACCATGCTTTCTCTACCATGAGGTATGCACCCTCAGTCAGTGAGCCTATATAAGTCCCTCCTTCTTTAAATCCCTTTGTCAGATATTTTGTTGCAACAAAGAGAAAAGTAACTAATATGCTTAGCTTTTATTATAGAAATTAGGGAAGCTGCCATGACAGGCCGGAGAGCATAGGAGAGAAACAGCCTCAACCTCTGAGGTTCTGGACCAGAGCAGAATTGGATGTTTGAGTTTCAAAGGAACACCTGGAACCCTTGCTCACTGGGGGGTCTTCTTGCGCCCTGCCTCAGCTCTGGACCCCCCAGTCTTACCTCGACCACTTCACATCCCAACCTTCTACTCAGGTCATCTCTTAATGGCCTCCTTCCTTCCCGGTCATTCTTCATGCCAGCCAGCGCCCTGCCCTCTGCATGAATACCCCAGCCTGTCCCCCATTTTGGAGCCAGCACTGGTGGGGGAATGATCACAGGCTAAAGCCGAGCTTCAGCGTTACCTATTTGCCTTTCCAGATCTGCGGCTTCATCAGGAGTGGCTCGAGGGAGGACTCCCGGGTCACTGAAGCTGGTCCGAAGCAGAGTCCCCATCACAAAGAAGAACAAGATGCCGCCGACCACGGGGATGGCGGGGGTGATGTTCACTGCGAGGTATGGACAGCTGCCAGCAGGTTGAAGAGAGAGAGAGAAGAAAGGGTTACAATGTTAGGATCCACAGTCACAGTTTGGATCTTCCAAGAAGCCAAAGCTTATGTAGATGAGTAAGGCAGATTTCTATTAAAACTCAACTGGGCTGGGGAATGTGTCTCAGTTTAGGGCGCTTGTCCAGAAACTGTGAGAACCTGAGTCCGGATCCCCAGAATCCATAAAGTACCACAAGTCTATAATCCCAGTGATCCTATGGAGAGAAGAGAGCTTGAGGCAGGAGTCTTCCCAGAAGCCCAGTAGCCAGCTAGCCTGGCATATTCCATCTTGAACTAATAAAGAGGCCCCATCTCAAATAAGGCAGACAGCGAGGGACAGAAGCACAGGCCACCCTCTAACCTCCACTTGTAAGATGTGATATGTGCATACTGATGCTTACACACATACACCCACACAAGAGATGGATTTAAATTTTAAAAAAGAAAATTTAGGCTGGGTGTTGTGGCATACACCTTTAATCTCAGCACTCAGGAGACAGAAGAAGGTGGATCTCTATGCATTCAAGGCCAGCCCGGTCTATAGAGTGAGTTCTAGGACAGTCAGGGATATACAGAGAAGCCCTGTCTTGAAAAATGAAAAAAAAAAAAAATTTGGGGTGATCTTCAGTTCTCAGTGCTCTTTGTGCCAACTCTACCCTATCCACTGACCATGACAGTCCAAGCTCCACAAGAGAAACTCTGGCAGAAGGAAAACAATCCTGCTTGTACAATCGATCTAGAATGTAGCTTGAATAAATACACACAAGCCCTTTGCATTGCAAACACTTGTCCGTCCAAAGCCCCCACCCATCTCTGGAACCACAGATGATGATGTCAATATAGAGACACCTCAATCTGACCCACCTGGGTCAGACCACCCAGGGACTTTCTGCCAACATGGCATTCACTTGCAAACACCAAGGAAACATTTGTCAATATTGTGGGGGCAGTTTGTCCAAAGGAGGGTGATACACCATAGAAACGGACTTGTAGCGGAGCTTCTGAAGAGCATGGGAGGAGAATCACAGGCTGAGCCACACCAATCCCATGCTTTCCCGGAAATCACCTAGAGCCACCAATCCTGTGCTTTCCCAGAAAGCACTGAGAGTCACCAATCCTGTACTTCCCCAGAAAGCACCAGGAGTCACCAATCCCAGGCTTTCCCAGAAAGCATGGGGAGCAACCAATTCATGAGTGTGGTCCAGCTCTTACTATTTTTGTTTTGTTTTTAAGAGATGGGGTCTTTCTTGGTTCCCCAATCTGGACTTTCTACCCTAGGTTCAAGTCATCCTCCTCTTGCAGCTTTCCAAGTAGCTGGAGCAACAGATGTTTACCTCTAGTCACATAAATTGTGTGAAATCCTGCTCACTGTTGGTGGACTGAGGAGCATATGCCTCAGGGACTGTGGGAGTGGAAGAGGAGAGACTTGGGCAAATTAAAGTTGTGCTGGGATCTGACACCGGACCCTTGGCCTCATATTTTGGTGCGGTGGGGCTGGGAAGGTCCAAGCATTGGACCGTTGGCCTGCTGTCATGGTGTTTTGGCACTACAGAGGTGAGGAGACATAGAGCAAAGAGTTATCCTGGAACTTGGTGAAGGATGAGGTCTGTTGTGGCTATCATTAGTCTCTTGTGGCCACACTAAGTGTTGTCATGGGTGTTGAAGAACACACATGGCACCACAGGATCACAGTGTCTGGGGTGGGGGTGGGGTGGGGTGGGAGTAGGGGTGGGGAGACACTCCTAGCTTGTCCTCAGAAGCAGAAGTCCTGGCTGTTCAAGTAAAGAACAGAAGCCAGACAAGGAGGTGAGCCTTGCTTGGATGTGGGAGGTGGATAGGGGTGTGGCTCCCATCTGGGTACCAGCACCCTGCTGTGTACAGGTCTCTGATGGGATGCCCAGAGGATATTGCTAAGATTGCTCTCAAGGGCCACACGACAGGAATCCCTTTGCTGAAGGAGTGCAGGCCTTTCAGAATCTTCTGCCATGAAGAAGCCCAGAGACTCCCCTTGACTTGAGGAAGGTGGTGGAATGGTCCCGGACATGAGGAGTCAGGTCAGGGACTGATTCCTGCTGGCCATGGGGACTGGTATCTAGGAAGGTCACCTGACTAGAGATGACACACCAGAGCATTTCCAGTGCGTTTGTGACCACTCCCACCAACTCTGCTGCAGAAACAGAGCAAAGCAAAACCATGCCACAAAGTAGTGCTACATCACACTCCAGCTGGGCTGAGAGCTGTGATGTTTCTTCACAGGATTAAAAACAAAAACAAACAAACAAAAACATCAATTAGGTCATTGTTATTCTGGCACCAACTCCAGGACATCTGAAACTATGAGCATTCCCAGAGAATCTCATAGAAAGTGAATATGACACAAAAAGTGTGAGGATACAGAGGACCTTGCCTGGGGTGGCGGGGTGGTGGGGGGATATCTAAGAAATATTGACCTTAGAACAATTGACTGTGTCCAATTGTTGGAAACTTAATCTCCAAAGTGACTGCCCAAGACTTGGGGGCTTTAAGAAACAATTAAACCCCGAGGACCCCACTCTTACCAACTGTGACATTGTCACCAGAAGTTCAATAGTTCGAGAGTATGTTTGCTATAAAACTGAGTTTAGTCCTTGTGGCAATTTGAAAGAAAATGGCCAAGGAGGGGCATTATTAGGAAGTGTGGCCTGTTGGAGCAGGTGTGGCCTTGTTGGAGGAAGTGTGTCACTATGGAGGTGGAGTTTGAGATCTCATATATGCTCAAGCCATGCCCAGTGAAACAGATCACTTCTTGTTGCCTGTGAGTCAAGATGTAAGAACTCTCAGCCTCTTTTCTAGCACCATGTCTGTCTGCAAGCTGCCTTGCTTCCCACCATGATGATAATGGACTAAACCTCAGAAACTATAAGCCACCCCAATGAAATGTTTTCCTTCATAAGAATTGCCATGGTCATGGTGTCTCTTCACAGCAATAGAAACCTTAACTAAGACAGCACTCTTTTGATGGCCCTTTATCTTACCTCTTATATTCTGCCATGGGGAAACACAGCACTCACTAGAAGGAAGACCCTTGATCTTGGGTTTCCTGGTTTCCAAAACTGTCAGAAATGAATCTATGCTCTTAGCAAATCACCCAGTCTCAGACATTCTGTAATGATGTCATGAACTTGACTAGCATAACCCTTTGGAAAACTAATCACACATCACAGAAATGCCTCTTCAGTTCAGTGGGTATTGCTGTGTGTGAAGGGAGTCTGTGCTTCTCTCCAGAGGCTTTAGGCAAAAACTGACACAATTAACACTCTTTAGCGGGCTTCTACCTTTTCCAAAACATTTGATTTTGTGACAGTAAGCATTGAAAAGCATCAAGTTAAATACTTAAGGAACTAGGGACTCTATAACCAAGCCATAAAGTGGTCTCTCATGCTCCTGAGCCTGCAGAGAGTTTCCCCGCCCCTGCACCCTGGGATGTGGACCTACCAAAATGGCCTCCTTCCATTGTGTGGGCCTGGGTCCTGGGGTCTGGCATTGAATTTATATTTCAACTTAGGACATGAAAAGAATTGAGAAGCCTCATCGGAAATAGCTGTTTCCCCATTATGGACAATAAAAACAACCACCAAAATCTCAGTACTGTATCAAACCCAGAACCCAAACATCTGTAAAGGGCCCACATGTGTGAGAAGAAATGGCGGATGAAACCTTTAGGGGGGGTCTCAGTTTTGTTTCCTGTTGTTGTTATTTTTTTTAAAGTACCCTGGCAAAAGCAACCTAAAGGAGAAAGGGTTTACTTAGTTCACAATAATACGTTGCAGTCAATCCTAATGGTAACATGTAGGTGGTAGGAACTTGAAACAATTAGTCATGTTACAGTCACAGTCAAGAACAGACAGTAATGAATTAATGTAAGATGCTGATTGGAAAGCTGCTCACATTTAGGGTGGGTTTTCCCACTTCAATTATTCCAATTAATAGATCTCTCATAGGCAACAAGCATGCTCACTGCCAACTTAGTCTAGACAATGTCTCATTGAGACTCTGTTTCCAATTTATGCTACATGTGTCAAGTCGGCAATCAAAACCAGCCACCACACTAACCATGTTTAGATTGTCCACAAGGCACCTAAATTCAATCACTTCAAGTCCAGATCTTGCACTGTGACATCAGCTTGGGAGTATTAAGATAGGGATTCTGATCCCGGAGCACATTAAAAGTATGTGTCTTATCATGCAGATAGATGTTAGCTGTTTCTCTTATTGCCATTTAAAAAGCAACCTCTGTTGTGTTACGCCTTGAAAATGAGCCAGTGTGTGGCCACCAGAAACAACCCATCCATGTTAAATTCAACCAAAGAAGACCAGTGTTAAACTCGATGACACTGACTGCATGCATCGGTGATGTAAGAGGTCCCCAAGTTCTTGAGGAAGGCACATGACAGAATTTATGAACAAAGTACCACGAGCTGTGCAGTCTGCTTGCAAATCGTTTAGAAAAGGTATGGCATAGGGAGATAAAACAGAATGAATATTTATAGGTGAATTTGGGTAAAAATTACAGATATATGTTATTATTCTTACTGCAACTATTCTGTGCCCTCTGGTTTGCTGAAGCCTGTAACTCCTTTCGTGTGGAAGTTGAGGAGCTGCCCTTCCGAGTGTCTTCTTCAGAGATAAGGGAGAGACTGCACTATAGCTTGTTGAACTACTACACACTACTGACACATTCTGTGTGCATTTTCCAGGCTCTTTGGGATCCTCCATGCTCTGACACACTAGGAGATGAGGTCTTTTATGTCAGTACAGAGTTATGAAAAATAGTGAGTGCTTGGTGACCACTGTCCTTTGTCACCAGCCTCTGTGTGACCAAGGACAGTGCTAAATTCTCTTGGGAAGTCCCTGAAACTCCTTTAACAATGCTGCAGGATTTGTGCCTGTAGACAATAGCATCTGTGCTGGAAAGACAACTACAAGCTGGTGTACGGAGGAAGCCGAGAACATCTATAGTCCTTCTGATAATGACCAGAAGTAGCAGACTCTGCCTTTGACTGTGAAGGTAGGCTGCCAGGAAGAAGGAGACCGGCTAGGCAGCTTGCCAACCCGCAGCCACTGGCAGCACTGGTTCAACAGCTAAAGAACTATGAGCAGCACAGAGATTCTCAGTCTGAGCTCAGACCGCTTGGAAACAAACAGCTCCTTCACATTCTGAGCATCAGTGCCCTGAGCTCCCGCACTGAACACCATCTGTGATGTGAAGACTCCGCCCCCGAGGGCCTGGATTTCATACAAGATGATGATACAGCTGCCAGAGACACAAACACCAAATGGAATCCTATTTCTGTCTCCGGAATTGTGACCTACATACAGCCCAGGGCAGCACAACAAATAGGAGAAGGACATCTTCGTCTTCATAAGGCTCAATTGGAAAGTGACGGGAGGAGGAGAATAAGGCTCTGAAAGCATGCATTTTTTTTTTTTTTTGGAACATAGAAGAAATTAGCTAATTTGGCACCAGACAAAACAAATGCTAGAAATGATGAGATGCCCTCACAACATGCCCCTCCTGTCATGTGCAGCAGCATGCACTGTCTGACCCTGGACGCATGATTAAATAAATAGCTGTGTATAAAGTGTCATCATGTACACTGTGGGGGAAAAAAATGCCATCGGGAACAGGTAGAAGAGTGTAGCATTTCCAAAGCATTATAAGGTACCTTTTTGGTTCTAATAGCAATCTTAATAAATATCCAGGGAAAATATTTGTGTGTTTTTGATGTTTATACATAAAAATTTTGATGTTTATACATAAAAATTGGAACCATCTCTCGGGTGTCATATTATCTGAGACCATGAAATCAGAGGGTTCTTATGATTAAAAGTACATAGCCAGGGGCTGAGGAGACAGCTCATGTCTGTGAGGACCTGGGGTTGGATTTCCCCAAATAAAATATAACGGTAGCACATATCTATAATCCCAGGGATCCCAAGGTGAGATGGGTGGTAGAGACAGAGGAGCTCCACCCCTGAAGTTCACAGGCCAGCAATGGTGACATAAGATAAGGAACCCTGTGCCCAACAAAGTAGAAAGTGAGGACTAATATTTGAGATTTTCCTTTGACCTCCACACGCACACAATGGATGGCATGAACATGCCAGCATTCATATCCATACCTTACACACTCAGATAAAGTGATTCTATACAGTACTCATACGCATAAACACATATATCATACACACAGAGATAAAACGATTCTCTTTATAGCCAGGTGTAAAATTATTTTTGCCACTGGTTACTAACATCATAGAATCCTTAATTCTTACCTTTTTGTTTAGAGGTTGACTCAATTGGGATTGAATTTGACATAAAGATAATTTCTTGGACAAAAACTTTGAGACTGTTTTCTTCAACATTTCAAATATGAAACCTGGATTTCATTATTGAATAGCAAGGTCCCTTTCTCCCCCACAAGTCTTTGAGAGATTAACTTTGCTTAAGAGGAACATAACAAAACAAGACATTAACAAGGCACAGCAGAAATATTACAACCATGTGACAAAGAATAATTTCCATATCAAAACAATTCACCTCCTAATATTTTGTCTGGAGATACACAAACAAAAAGTCCCTATGAATAAGAGCTTCTAACTCTTAACTAACAAGAAATGGCCTTCATTTGATATTTCTGTTTTGTTCTGTGTAGAAAAAAAAAACATCGGCATAAGAATAACTGCCTTTTGGAAATGAAAAAGCGTGTGTGTGTTTATCATTGTGCAGGAAGAGAAAGTGGCTTTGCTTCACTGCTTCTCAACTCAAGTGGGCTTCCATGTTTTACAAAGCATGGGGTAACTTATTGTTTCAAATCTCAGCTCTTCCGATCATGATACATTTCAGTAATAAGTAGTTATCAAATAAGGCAAACAGTCACGAAATACAATAATATGAACCAATGACTCACATGTCTAAAATAACAGCAGAGTGGCATCAAGATGGGCATGGAGATTGCAAGGGATGTAATAAAAATGATCTGTTTTCTTTTCCATATGAGTCACTGTGAGACAAATGTATTTTTCCCCCTCACAGGCAGGAACATAAGCAGGGCTTGTTTTGTGGTTTGCTGTTTAATCACAGCACTTAGAGATGCATCTACCACCACCAGGCACAGACAGGCGCATTGCTGGAGACAAACAGAGGAAAGTGGATTCAGAACTAACATCCAATCTGTTTTAGAACAGAAGAAACAAATAGGTGTGTGTGTGTGTGTGTGTGTGTGTGTGTGTGTGTGTGTATTTCTGTATGTGCATATAGGTTTGTATGTACATGCATGCTTGTGCATGTGTGTGCATATCCATGTGGAAACCAGAAGTTGACATTGTGTCTTCCCTAGTGGCTCACCATCTTGCTTTTTGAGGCAGTCTTTTATTGAATTCGAAGATCATTGATTGGCTGGATTGGCTGGCCAGTGATCCACAGGGATCCTCTAATGCTAGGGTAACAAACAGGCATAGAGTGTCTGGCTTTTGTGTGGATATTAGAAATCTGAACTCAGGTACGGAGGATTGTGAGACAAGCACTTTACCAACCGTGCTGTCGTCTCCCCGAATCCCCAGTAGAGAGTTTTGTAAAGTTCCCAACATTTCTCTGACTATTCTAGATGCACAGGATGGCTGCAGAAGGAGAGTTTAAGTAAGTGGACCCCGGGAACAAGGGAGGAAAAAAAAAAACAAGCACAGACAATTAGGAGAGCTCAAAGCCAGAGAGAAGGGTGGGGATGAACCCTGTGCATCTTTGTGTGGGCTACACAGACTCACCAGCCTTATCAAAGTGCTGAACTAACTGGAGACACTGCCTCTACTCTTTCACCCTCAGTGCACCCTGTCAGCATAAGGAAACGGCAGCATGGGAATAGCCCGGTGCTGTGTTCCAGAGAGACCTTCCCAAGTGGGGCACTGCTGGCTGACCTTTGCGATTTTTTTTTCTTGCTCTAGACTTCTAAGCTTGGGCGCTTCTAACCCTCTCTGATATTTAAAAAGCACACCTCCTCCTCTTCCATTTTGGCAACTCTGTAGGGACTTTAGTTTTGCTCTGATTGTGTACCTCATCTAACCCGAGACCTCCCATGCTTTAAGACATTTTATCAAGAGAAAATGTGAGGATATGGTCATTACTTGGGAGTTTTATTCCATGCTGACTGAAAGAGCTATGTTACATTTATTGAGACAACAGTTTAAAAGTCACGTACCACCATTGTGTGGACATTTGAAATCAGGGTGGTCTCTTACCATCGTACACTTGGAGTCTGGCCCTCCTCTATCTATCTGCCCCAGTGGTAGCAGGGTCTGAGTCTCCCTGCCTGTATGTTCTGCCCAGAAGGTCTGCCATGTGATGGAACTGCTCAGAACTGGATTCAGGGGCTCTCGGAGGCCACAAGGCCCGCTGACTCCTGTCATCCCATTGACTACATCCTCAACGCCAGCCCCTCCCCCGCTTGTCATTTGCTACTCCTTTGGGTTTTTAAGGCACAGCAGGCCTGCCTTTTCTCAAGGTATCCATTTCTACCTACTTCTCCCTTTTCCCAGATAACCATGAATCTCCTCCAAGCCTTTGCTCAAACATTACCTTCAACAGCACGTTCTCCAACTATACCACTGCATAAAACTGTGAAACCAAAATCACAGCCCTGCCTTGCTCAGCACATCCTTGCACTCCGGCCCCTTTCAGGATTTCTTTTCCCCATAGTGCTTGTCTCTGCATGGCATGCCATCTGCCCCGACTTTCTTATTATCGGACCCCTCCCAGAAAGCACTTGGGGCAATGAGGAATTCCCTCTGCTTGGTTCATAGATGTATGTAAGCCCTGGGCCTAGAGTCCAGTCTAGCATGCAGTAACTCTTCAATAAATATTTGTGAAGGGCTCAAGATAGGCTCAAGATGTTTCAATTTTATTTCAAACACAATTTTTAATCCTAACTGGGTGAATATGCCCTAAAATAATTCCACATTCTCCAAGGTCTGAGTGTGATTTCTGTGCCTACGTTCTTTCTCATAGTTTCCTAACTGAAAGCACAGATTATTTCTGCAATGGAAAAACATTATTAAAAATAAGCTGTATAAGTACTGGCTGATAAAATTGTTGAAATATTAAACTCTTCCCAGGCTTTTAAAGAACTCAACCATAGATAAAGAAAATGCTTGTGATGGTGAATATAATAAAAAAAAATCATATGTATATATGGAATAGTCAAAGAATAAACAGAACTATTATATTAAAAAAATAAAAATGCATAGTCTCAGTTGGATCAGAACCTCCAAGGGCTGAGGACTTATGTGAGAGAGCTACAATAGCCTAGTTAGACTTTCCTGTATTATGGGATGTGGAGGACCATCTTTCTGAGCAACCAAAACCAAGGTCACCTTCTGTCTCAACCTTATATGTACTTTCTTATAGGACATGGCTAGAAGTTGTTGTTGTTGTTGTTGTTGCTATTATTATATTTTGCTGGACTTGTTGGTCTCTGCATTAAACTGGACAGGTGCTGTTATACTTTACTATCAGAGACGTGGGCGACTATGCCTGGCATCCTTATTTCCTGGTAGGAAGGAAGAGGGAGAAGGCCAAGAGAGGAGGAGCAAGGGAGGTAGGGAAGGATGGAAGGAGGAAGGGAAGGAAGCAGGGGAGGTAGTTGAGGGTGAAGCACTGGCTCAAACACACTAGACCCAGACTCTATTCATTCCCACAAACCTTTGTTGGGAGTTGAGTCTGGGTTCAAGGATGGTAGGATAGGATGGAGGCCTCCAGACGGAAGGGGTGAGAAGTTACACCAGTCGAGTCTCCCAACACTGGCAATAGTAATGGGGTTGAATCGGAGTAAATGCTGATGGTTTCATTGATGAGCTTTGTTGGGGAGCAAATTGTTCAACCCTGGAACATTTTCAATTCAGTACAAATTAGTTCCATTACTATATGTTCCAGAAAACCCTTTGAGAAGAACCATGGCCCCAGAACAAAGCTAATCACTGAGTTCCTTCTGTTCCAAGGCACACCGAGGACAGCAGGTCCCCACTGTGTTGGGATGTGGCTCAGGGCCGCTGTTGCTCATGTGGCCGGATTCCTCCTCCCACACAGACACCGACCTCCAGCCTTCAGCTCTCAGAAGCCTCACCCTAGGACTTCCATGTGTTTGCCTAGGTGGGTTAAAGTGTCAGACATAGCTTTCCACACAAAGGGAGCTTCTTCCAAGCAACATGGGATCCCGGCCCTTTATCTGTGTCTTACCATGTTCTCCGGGGTCATCATTTTGTGTCAAGTCTCTACATAAGACAGTTCAAAGTGTCATTCAGCCCTCCATTAATCTCTTCCTGCACATTTACCACACACATACTTCATGCCAACATTGTGGACTAAACGTTAGGGAAAGCGAGACCCATGCATGTTCCTTATTCTTGGGTAGCTCATACCACAAGAGAACAGAAAGGTGCTAGGTGTCTTAGGGTTTCTATTGCTGTGAAGAGACACCATGACCATGGCAGCTCTTATATTTGGGGTTGCTTGCATACAGTTTCAGAGGTTCAGTCCATTATCATCATGGCAGCATGCAGGCATACATGGTGCTGGCTACATCTTGCTCAGAAGGCAACAGGAAGTGGACTGACTCACTGGGTGTGGCTTGAGCATATATGAGACCTCAAAGCCTACCCCTTCAGTGGCACACTACCTCCGACAAGGCCATACCTATTCTAACAAAGCCGTACCTCCTAATAGTGCTATTCCCTATGAGATTATGGAGGGCAGTTACATTCAAACTACCACATTCTACTCCCTAGCCTCCATAAGCTTGTAACCATATCATAATGCAAAATACATTTAGTCCAACTTCAAAAGTCCCCATAGTATATCATAGTCTCAACAATATTTAAAAATCAAAAATTCAAAGTCTCTTCTAGTATTCATACAATCTCTTATCTGTAATCCCCTATAAAATCAAAATAAAAAATCAGATTACATACTTCTAACATATAATGGCACAGGATATACATTACCATTCCCAAACATAAGGAAGAGAACATAGAAAGGAAGCAATGGATCAAAGCAAGAGACTGAAAACCAGCTAGGAAAACTCCAAACTCTCCATCTCCATGTCTGATGTCAAACACTCCAGATATCCAACTCCTTTCAGCCTTGTTGACTGAAACACACTTTTTTTCTCTCGGACTGCTTCCACTCCCTGTGAGCAGCTCTCCTCAGCAGGTATCCCATGGCTCTGGCATCTCCAAAATCTTGGGGTCCCCAAGGCAATCCAGGCTTCAATTTCACAGCTTCATGCAATGGACTCTCTAGACCTCCACTCAGGGACACCCCTGACACAGCTTGGACTCATTAGGTTTCCTTAGTCACAGAGGCAAATTCCATAGCCCATCTTGACTCTAAAGCCAGAACTATGTGGCTAAATCTGCCAAGTTCGCTGCTTGCTGGGGCTGTAACATGCTCCCTTGTTCAATTACATCTTCACCAGATTTCTGTTTTCCATGGTTTCTTTCCTTCACTGCCTAAGCTTGATTGTCCTGGATCTTGCTCTGTAAACCAGGCTGGCCTCACACTCAGAGATCTGCCAGCCTCAGCCTTCCAGGAGCTGGGATTGAAGGTGTGTGCCACCTCGCCTGGTTCTAAGCTTTTCTTTAATTCCTTTCCACAAATTGGAAACTTAGCTGGAATCTTACCCTGAGGTCACCATTCCCTTTATTCCATTTATATTCAGTTTATCTCCTTGAACACAGGATTTAGTTCTATTCTACTTCCTGGTGCCCCTTTTCTCAATCTGTATGCTTTGTATTTTTATTTGCTCAACTTGCTCCTTTTCTCTACAAATCTTCCTTAGAATTACCACTAATAACCACACAACAGAGTCTATAGTAGGCTGTTTTGAGATTTCCTCTACTAATGGAATTAATCCAAAACTTCACTTTAGTTTCAGGCAAGGGCAAAAAGCTGTCACATTCTTCACCAAAATATCACAAGAATGATTTAGAGGCAACATACTAAAATCCTTCTCCTCTGAAACCTCAAATCATTATCAGTACCATTATCATCTATGCTCCTACAAATATGACTCATTAAGCAGTGCTTAAAGCATTTTACTGCTTTCCCAACCCAAAGTATCAAAGTCCAAATTCCTCCAAACAAAAACATGGTCAGGACTACCACAGCAATACCCCACTTCTTATACCAACTTCTGACTTAAGGTTTCTATTGCTGTGAAGAGACACCATGGCTACAGCAACTCTTACAAAAAAAAAAAAAAAAAAAAAAAAAAACCAAACATTTAATTGGGTTGACTGGCTTACAGTTTCAGAGGTTCAGCACATTATCATCATGGCAGGAAGCATGGTGGCATGCAGGCAGATATGGTGCTGGCTACATCTTGATTAGAAGACAACAGAAAGTGAACTGAATGTCACACTGAGGGAAGCCTGAGCAAAAGAGACCTCAAAGCCTGCCCCCACAGTACACACTTCCTCCAACAAGGTCACACCTACTTCAACAAGGCCACACCCATTAGTGCTATTCCCTTTGGGGCCATTTTCTTTCAAACCACCACACTAGGTCAGTGTTAGTTGGGGTTCTCTGAAGGAATAGAACTCAAGTATTCCCTAATTGGCTCTCCAGCTGTGTCTTCAAAGGGTAATTCTACCATTCTATCAGACTAGCTGCTTCAGGGGGGTGGGAAACATGGCAAGACCAGTGGATTCCATGAGTATGGGCTCACCGTCACAATTCTCTGGCTGTGAAGTGAGCTCCTTGGTCAGGGGCAATGCAATATGGAGTATCATGATGGTGGATAAGACATTCTGTACTGACGGTAATTCTGGCATTAGCATCATACTCAAGGAAGGCCAGTCCATTACCAGAATGAGTGTTTGTGAGTCAATGTACACTCATCGTCTCACACTCCTGCTACCAGACAGGCACTCTGCCGCCTGGGCTAAACTAAACTTGGTGGAATGTGCTGAGTCCATCTGAAACCCACAGCCCCTGCTGTGGGTGGTGAACGGCATGACAACAGTAAGGTTATCAGTCAAAGCAGCCAAAGCAACGAGAGAAATTCTGCACACACAGCTCTACTGGTGGCTCTGCCTGCTCCCCAAAGCTCTCTGATTTAAGTGACACATTTAAGCCATATGCCTGGTGGGGGGCAGAAGGGAACCCTTTCTGCCTTCTGTCTAAGGGGGGGAAAAGGACCAAGTGTATACTTCCTTCCCTTTACAGTACTTCCCTGAGATTGATGAAGAATTTGATCGTGATTCACATATTCATCACAGGTGTGTGGGAGTGAGATAAGGCAGCCATTTCAAACACCAGCTTACAAAACAATGATGTATGCATCAGTGGAGATGCCATAATTTATAAAACAATATATGGCACACACACAAAAAGACATTATGGTGCTGTGTGTGTGTGTGTGTGTGTGTGTGTGTGTGTGTGTGTGTATGTGTGTGTTCATGCAGGACTGGGTGAATGTGTGTGAGTCTGGCCAGGTTGGGGAGAAAGAAACCCAGACGTCATGGGCAACATGCTTTTAATGATGGATGGCTAGTGACAGGCAGGAGAAAAAGCTGAGGTGAAAAGGTAGCTGAGCCCACTGCCCCTGACATCTATCCAGCATCACACAGAACACAAACACACAAGATGGACAATGAGAAATTTGAGGGAGAGGGCTCTGTCCCTAAGAAGACAGGTACCGGGTACAAAGGAAGGGGCCTTGTTATAGTCTGGTTTCTGCACTTCCAGGGAAACCTTGGATGTGAAACCACTCAGAACAACTGGGCTGCCTCTGGTTTGGTATAATGGCAGAGTGGCACCTTCTCAGCAAAGATCAAGGGCCTTTTCCTTGGCTCAGCTCCATGTTTTCTTTTGATGAATAGCAAGCTCCTCGTTTCTATGTAACAGCAGCTACATTCTTGGAGTCCCCACCAACTGAGCTAAATGTTGAGCAGCAGAGACTGATCCTGTTATCTCAAAACCCATTTATGGGGCTGGAGAGACAGCTCAGTGGTTAAGAGCACTGGCTGCTCTTGCAGAGGATCTGGGTTCATTTCTCAGCACCCACCCGTGGCAGCTCACAACTGTCTATAATTCCAATTCCAGGAGATCCAATTCCAGAGATCCTCTGTGGGCATCAGGCACCCACATGGTGCTCATGTATGCATACAGGCAAAATATTCATCCACATAAATAAAAAAAATCATGCCAGACAAAGATGGTGCTGGTAAGTTTTACTTAAATATTATGAGTAGGGATGCTGAACTGTACAATATTAGAGCAAAAGCTGACTTGTGAAGAAAAAAAGAAGTTTCCTAATTCTCCCCTCCACCCAGATTATACCCAAGAAGTAGTTTGTTCCCTAAGAGGAGAGGGCAGAGATGCAGAAAGTCCCCCTCATGGAAGAAGCCGGTATGGAGACATATTCTGTTCTCATGTTCCAGTATGGCTTGAAGTACCCCAGATGACACAGGTGATCGGCACCAGGGAATCTTGGGAGCCTGAGTGTTTTAACTCAACCCTGGCAAGTGCAATGCCTTATCCTTGCTTGAAGCCTTTGGGCTCATGAGGGGTGATCAGAAAATACCACAGAGGACAAATTAATGCCTTCACCACCACTTAGTTTTCAATTAACTGAGTCTCCTAGGGCCATTGCTTCTGCTAAATTTACATAACATTTCCTTCTGTGAATTTTCTCTTAAGTCAATACTTCTGAGATCTTTCTAGTTTGTTTTGAGAAAAAACCCACCCACTGAAAATTTCATTTATGAAATATATGATCTTATCCACTTCTATTTTCCCCTCCAAATCCCTTCATGCTGCCCCCCCACACAGAACATCTCCCTTTCAACTTTATGTCCTTTTTTCTTTTTTACAAAATAGCCCACCAAGTCCAATCAGTGCTGGCATATGTTTGTGGGTGTGAGGCTACCCATCGGAGCATAGGCAGCCTGCCAAGGTCACAGCCCCAAGGAAGAATTATCTCCCTCCAACAACTATCCTATAGAAGAGAAGGAATCCTAAGGCCTGCTGAGTTGAAATTATAACATGGTTAATTTTTAAGTGGGGTGGGGCAAAGGGAAAGATGACAAGCATTCATTCAAGGGGAATGATGGGAATAACTTTAAGGGACACGTGGTAGAAAAGAGGCTTCTTTAACTAGAGCTCATGCAGAGGGATTCGGGCACTGGAGACCGGCCTGGCCACCCTGATGGATGGCTTCAAGAGGGTGTCCCACTACAATGTACAGTGAGTTAAAATAGCTGCATCCCCTCCTTGGTCCAAACAGAAGGAAACACTGAAGAAGTGATTGGGGAACTGCAGAATGAGACCACAGAGGAGAGCAAGCAGGAAGCCTCTCCTACTGCTAAGTCCCTGCCAATCTTGGGTATGTGCCACTCTGCTGTGAGGTTGCTTCAAACCATCTGTAGGGGGAATGACATTCAACAGAGCTACTTGCTTCTGGGGATGGTCTTTTACATTTTTGGAGACAACTGCCCAAGAGGATACCACTGCGGCTGCCACAAAGCCATTGTTTCTAGTTGTAAGTACTTTCAATATATATATATATATATATATATTATATATATATATTATGGCAGAGGTCCACCACACATGCCAGAGACAAACACAGCACTGTGTGGAGCTATGGAAACAAAGGTTTTAAATGCTCTGGTATAGCTTATGTGCTCACTGGTGAAATCTTGTGTTTATTCTAGACAGTTAGGGAAAAGTCTTTCAACAGAGGTTTTCCACCACTTTGGGGTTCCGACTTTGCCTCTTCTGTCAGTGGAAAGCGCACTTTCTGTGGCACAAAAGGATAAACTTCATGGCATCTAACTATAACCACACACTATGCATAAATGCTATTTGAAAAGAATAATTCTCGAATGAGCTATCCAGGCTAGAATCTAGAAAGCATCCATCATTCCTGTACTCCAAAATAGCTAAAAACTCAACCCCCTCCTTCTGAGTAGACACAGGAGAGCCAGGGAGCTAGTAGAAACAGAAGGACTTTCAAGTGTGGGAGGAAGCAAGGGGCTGATGGCTGATAGTACCTGCTTCTGGGCTCTACTTTCTGGTGGTGAGATTTCAGCTGAGACCTCAGTGGCTTGTAGCAATGACAGGAGAGGCTGAGCCTTTCTTTAGGCAAAGGTTAAGAGCTGGGGGCTATGTGTTTCATGTTACATTGCAAGAAAACTCAGAGATGCTAACCCCCAAGGCATTATGAATTACTGTCCTCTAGAAAAGAGGTCTGTAATCACGCATCTACAAAAGCGCACTTCTGAAGTTATGGTTAAATTTGCTCCCTCCAAATTCCTCAGTGTTTCCATCCATTCATCATTAGGAGTCCTAGCTCTTTAATGATTTACTTGGGACTATTACACAGCCATGATAGTCTCTCTCTCTCTCTCTCTCTCTCTCTCTCTCTCTCTCTCTCTCTCTCTCTCTCTCTCCTCTCTCCTCTCCTCTCTCTCTCTCTCTCTCTCTCTCTCTCTCTCTCTCTCTCTCTCTCTCTCTCTCTCTCTCTCTCTCTCTCTCTCCAGGGTTTCTCCATGTAACAGCCTTGGCTGTCCTGGAACTCACTCTATAGACCAGGCTGGTCTCAAACTCACAGAGATCAGCCTGCCTCTCCCTCCCAAGTGCCAGGATTAAAGGTGTGTGCCACCACTGACTCATCTCAATTGGCAACTTGATGCCATGTAGAATCACTTGGGAGATGGCCTTTGACCATTCCTGTGGTGGAGGGTTGTTTTAATTGGGTTAAGTGGGGCAGGAAGTCCTGCCCAGTGTGAGTGGCATTCTGTGTGTTGAGATGCTGAGATGTGGACAACAGGCAGTTGGCTGAGCACCAGCCCTCATTGCCCTCTTCTTCCTGATAGATGCAACGGGACCATGCACTTCAAGCTCCTGTCATCTTCTTAGCATCTCTTAGGCCTCCTCCTTGCCACCCACACTCAGGAAATCTAGCACTGGATTCCACCAGCCATCTGATGCTGCTCATGTCTCCCAGGAGGACCTCTCCATCTTTTCTACCAAATAGTAAGAGATAAGCATCAAACAGTCAGCCCATACTTTTAAAGGGGTTTTTAGGATACTCTTTTGGAAGTCTGACCCTGCCAACTTTTATGTGCCAGTAGTTTGATATCACAAGTAGCACAAAGAAAAAAAAATGCAGATGTCTCCACAGCAGGGTTCAAGAAGCAGCTGGAGAGGCTATGTTTGAGGTCGCCCCCACCCCCAAGCTCCCATGGCACCCTTAAGATGATGCACAAAAAGAACATAGATGAACCGAGAAAGCCCATTTTGGAATTCACAGCACATTTCTATACACCATACATCAGAGCAGGCAAATGGTACCCAGGGGGCAGGAAAAGGCCTTGGTACCAAGGAAGGAAATAGAATAGCAAATCAAAATAGCATGTGTTGATTCGCACTGACAAACATTCCCCAGGCAGGGAGAGACAGGTTCCCCTGCTCCTGTGGAATGGGAGGGTCCTGAGAACAGAGCTACTGTCCTGGAAGGCTGGCCAGCCATAAGGGACAGCAGAGGGACGAGGAAGAGGAAACAGGGAAGAGAAGAAAGTAGCTTTGTATGGAACTCATAAGGGAAGTAGGCTTTTAAAACCATAGACAATTTCTTCTAAATTACTTTTTAAATCATAATCTATTATTAAAAATGGTTTGTTTGGGCAGGCCTCTTAAGGCTAGGGAAGGCACAATTTCTTTGAAATTCATACCACCAAAAAATTAAACTGCTCAGGAAGGAATTGAAGGAGAAGGAATGGGGGTAGATAGTATCCAAACATATTTGCTTGCATGTATGAATATTAAATAAAAAATTGCAAAATAAACTAACAAAAATTAACTGGTTACTTCCTTTCTTAAGTCTGTATTTCTTATATTGGTCATTTCTTCTCTCTCTCTCTCTCTCTCTCTCTCTCTCTCTCTCTCTCTCTCTTGGCTTGGTTTTGTTTTTGTCACAGTGTCTCAATACATAGCCCAGGTTGACTTCCAACATAAAATCCTTTCCTTCTTTAGTCTCCCAAGGGCTGGGATTACAGGCATGCACCATCACACATAGCTATTACTTATTTCTGTGCCACCACAAAAGTGAGAAGTGGGGAGAGCCAATAAAAACTATAAGCAAGATTGTATTTCCCCAACACTTCATAAAAGAGCTGGTACGAAACCAGAGACATGTCATCAAATCCATTACTGTTTGTGAGATGACTAATTTCTCAGTCTGGATGATGAAATGGAATCACTGAACAAATTGTCTAATGGATCTATAAAGGCCTCACACTAATGCAGTGAGATTTGTGGGTTCCTCGGATGAGGCTTGTTTGGTACACAGTGATTTTAGGCTAATCTGGATGATGCAACCATCTCAAGTGTTTCCCTTTATTTCATGGCCTTGTATTTCAGAGCAAGCTGATCTATGACTCCAGACACCTGATCTGTTCCCTCCAGGAACCATAGCTGCTCTTTGAGTCCTCTGAGGAAAGACATGGCTGGAGGCTAAGTTCAACCAGAGATCAGCAGAGTAGCTTTCCTTCCCTCCTCACTCCCGAGTTTCACATTTCCAGGAGACATGGCAGCAGGTCTGAGACACAGCTATGGGCTCAATGTTTGTGCCCAATACACTTGTATTCAAAGCTAACCACCAATGTGAATGCATTAGCAGGAGAGGTCTCCACAAGTGCTGAAGCTGTGAACCTGGCTATTACCTCATCAAAGAGTCTCCAAAGAGCTGGCTCCTCCTTCCACCCTGGGAAGACACAGTGAGAAGATACCATCTCTGAACTGGACAGACAACAGACCCACTGTGCTCCTCAACCTCAGACTCAGGCATGGCTGTGAGACAGAAGTGCCTGTTGCTTCCAAGCTACCTGTATTAATCTGTCTAGTTGCAGCAGCCCACATGGACTAAACTAGAAGCCACCTGCTCTAAAGCTGAAGTTCAGTGAAACAGCAAGCATCCCTCAGTAAGGGCTGCTTCTGGAATGTTCTGAGTCTGTAGTTACTTGGCAATTCTATGCTGGGCAACCTTAACTTCAAACTGAGTTGTAATGCCTGATTCCAAACCACAAAACAAGACAGGGACCCACTCCCTGTGTGGACTCCTGGCTCTGCCTCCCTGCTCCTTCTCCAACTGTACATGTCATCTCTCCCCAAAGTCACTAACAGGTTGGTAAACGCAGATCACAGGAACCATTTACATGAATTTGAATTTGTATAAATTTCAAAGTATTGGCATGCAAAATTGCTGATAGCTTCATTTGATGCTCAAATGTTCAAATCTCTCTAGATAAAAAAAAACAAACAAACTTATCAAGAATCAAATAATTCAAAAATGGCAGAAAGTGAATGACCACACCCATGGCACGTGTGTCCCTCCCCGACAAACACTAGTGTTCTGTACCACCATCATAGTTATCCTTTGACTCAGCAACCGACACCTAACTTGTTTCAAGTCTCAGAATACTCAGAAATTGTGTTGTTACTTGAATATTTACTGCTGTCTTGATTTAAAATCTTTTTTGAATGAAGATAATTTGTGGAAATGCTACTTACGAATTCATTAAGAGGTAGGTGCCGAAGCTAACACCAGGAAACGCACCAGAAATCTTACAACTTCAGGACGTTAGCTATCATAAAACACTACTATTATACCTATATTATGACACATTTTTAGACTTTGTGCAAACAAGCAAAAATACTCTTTCAGGATTTTAGATGTGTAATTTTGAAGGCTGCATTTTCCTTTCCAGAATCTTGAAAAAAAACTAGTTTTAAATTATTTAAATTTTAAATAATATGAAACTGTCAGAAGTCATCTCTTGTACAAAGCACGACAGTCAGGCATTTCCTAATTAATGCCTCCCAGTGGGACATTTGCAGGGGTGGTAGGGAAGTAAGGCCTGGAAACATGAACAGCCAGAGGCTCACGGTAGCAGAATCATGGGGGATGACGGCTAAGCCTTCCTGCAGCTTCCCCTATGGCTAGAGTCGGAAAGGGACCAGCTCCAGGCCACTGACCCAGATGGGAAGATGGTGGGATGGTGGGATGGTGGGATGGGACCTTCATATAAAGGCATGGATATTTCTAGAACCACAGAGGACCTCACTTCTTCCATGACTTCATCCCTTGGGACAACTATGAAGAAGTAACTCTCTACAGGTGCAGCCTGTAGGTGGATCCTGTGTGGCAATTATAACTGGGGATCATCCTTTGGTCTGTGATGTCCTTCTCATCCCTTCTGGCTGGAAGTGCCACTTGTTCTAAGAAATCCTTTTTGTGTGACAATCTCAGGCTCACGTGAGAGTGCCAGCAGTGCCCCTCAGGCATCATTCGCTCTCTCCTCTTCACCATAACTGCTGATGTTCTTGTTTCTCTGAGTCTTTTGGGCCAGGAAACAGGTGGTTAGCTGTTTGTCCTCAGGACTTAAGAAAGCAGTAGACTTCCAGTAAGCCACTGGCTCAATTTGTACAGTGAGTTAAGCTAGTTGGACACTTTTACAGGGAAACACTGAAGGTCTCCCAGCTCCCAGGTCCCCACTGCTGGTCATCAGGTTATTGATAGTCCTAAACCTTCAGCGGATCCCTTTAAATTGTTGTGTAGTAGATTCCCTCAAGATGACATATTCTGTCTGTCAGGGCATCTCCTGAAGGGTCAGGAAATAAACAACTCAATGGCTTCAGGAAGTCCCTGAAGCTGTCCAGAGATAGACACCCCCAAGCCCCTCTTTCCTTGAGAGTATCGACCCAGTGAACTGCTGAGAGATACTCCCAGGCAAGCACCAGCTGAGCTGCCTGGAAGAGGCAGAGATCAACAGAGTTGCTTGCAAGAGACTCTGTTTGAGCCACCTGTAAGTTGCACAGTGAGCTCCAGGGTTCCAATTGTTGTGTGCAGTCGAGCATGCTGGTGTGGCCTTTGGTGATACAGCTGTCTCTGAGTCATTTCTTCTGGAAGGAACCACTCACTCAAGTTCCTATAAGCAACCCTGATAAAGATCTTTGGTTCACCAAGCTGGGCTTTGCGAGTTTCCATAATTTGGTTTGTATGTCAGTTTCCTATCTGAGGTAAGCAGACATTTGTTTATATCTCCACAGGAATAGTTAAACAACAACAACAACAACAACAAAGTTGCTTCCAGAATTCATATAAAGGCATGGATATTTCTAGAACCACAGAGGACCTCACTTCTTCCATGACTTCATCCCTTGGGACAACTGTGAAGAAGTAGCTCTCTATGTCCTTACTGACTGCTCTGAGAGGGGCATCTATTTCCCCTATGCCATCAACTACCAAAACTGGTGTGTATTGAAACCCGGAATGATTCCCGCAGTTAGTTGCTTTGTGGCAAAAATAAATAAGAAAAATAGCTACTAAACTTGATCCAGTTCTTTGCTTTAGTTTGAAGTGAAGCCCCCTGATTAGTTTTAGTATCAGGCTATGAAAACCACAGTGTGAAAAACAGAATTTGAACTTAGAAAGAAAACAGTCTCCACTGCTCCCTGCTCCCTGCATTTCTGAGATCAACACCTCAAAAGAAACACTGACAGGAGTGAACCAGCACATCACTGGGACCCACAAAAAGAGCCAGGTCTGATGCAGGGGTACAGGGATGTCAGGAGTGACACCAGCCCCCTCTGTTGTCACAGTAACCACCATGAGATCTCTCTCTGGCTTTATGAACTTGCAGCTACTCTCTTGTTCTGTGGCCCCTTGTAAAGGGTGGGTCTTAAAACCACGTGTCTGTGCTTTCACTAGAATGGGACCAGAATTAACCAGGAAAATGATTGCCAGACCCAGTGGTGGTGGTGGGGGGGGGGGGCGAATGGCCCACAAAAGCCAGGCAGCTCTGGCCCAGGAAGCAGGATGGAAAAGCAAAGGTGGAATCTGGGTGGTTAAAGAAGATAGAGGTGAGACAGGAAGAAGATGGACAGGCGGCTCAGAAAGAGGTGATGAGAAGAGGTTTGCAGAGCTGGTTTGATGTTGCTGAAAAACAAGAGCGGACTCTCTGCAACAGAAGACGGTGCTTAATTCCTTTTATGTCTTCTGTAAATCACAACTCATTCTTATGAGCTTTGCTAGCCTACCTTTTCGTTATACAGTAGTTTATTTACACACACACACACACACACACACACACACACACACACACACACTGCCTTGTTCCATTCAGCAACAATGTATCATCTCAGGTTGTTGCATAACACAACCCTGAGGAACCTATGATTCCAGAGAGCTTAGTGGACACACAGACACACACACAGACACACACACAGACACACACACAGACACACACACAGACACACACACACACACACACACACAAACACACACACACACAGGGCTCTTCTGAGACCTTGTCCCTAGCTGGCAAGAGAAGACCTGTCCCAGATCACTTGCTTAAATCCTTTAAATGTAACAAGTAGTGGCAGAGCCATTGTGGTTTGAGGAAGGTCTTAGGGGAGCCACTTCCTCAACCCTGAAACACAACTATCCTTAGGGCTTCTGTGTAGACAAAACTGCCAGTGAGCAAAGGCAGGTGGGTGGTCTTTGTTCCACCAGGCCTCCCAGGAAGGGAGCGGAATTGCAAACTCCAGGAAAGTAAACAAAGCTGCAAGCAGCTTGCTGAGCGGAAAGGAGCCAGTAAGCAGGGTCACCACCCGGCTCTGCCAGCTTGTGCAATCAGATCCTTGGGCGCTCATACTCTCACATGCACGCAGGCCCGTGCACACACATGCATCCTGGGAAACAAAGTCTTCACAAGCAGTCATAGCTCTGCTGCCTTTCCAGCCCAAGCTGTGGTTGACGCTTGGAAGTTTGATTAAACAAACAAACAAACAAAAAGGTGGTGATGCCCACTCATGGCAACAACAGCATAGGCAGCAGCTATCCTCTGTAGGTGAAAGCGTTATCTTAGCGATACAGAAGGAAAACCAAAAGCCTGTAGCCTCTGAGTGTGGCAGGTGCTGAGAGATGACAGGGTAATGTGGAATGGGGCTGCCCCGCCCACTCTCTAATGACTGACATCAGGGATCAGGAGTACTGCTTGAAGCAACTTCCACAGAAGCCTTGCAACTCACACTGTGGCTTGGGTGATACTACAGAGCAGTTGGCTCACCAGAGCGCCTCTGTAGCACACTGCACTGTCTGAAAACAACCACTCCCGTTAGGATATTAACTCCCCATTTTAGGGGAGCACCTGGTCTCCCCCAGTGTCCGAGAAAGGGACAATGAGGCCGGACTCAGGTAGCAGGGACCCCGAGTGCTGCACTGTCTGAGCTGAGACCCTTATGACTCAGTCACAATCTTGGTATGAAATAACCCCTCCATGCCCTGCTCAGGCCTTGGTGCTGGGACCTCTACCCTCCCTTCCACACTGAGAGCGTGTTGCTAGAGATGAAATACAAACAAAGCAAAAGGAAAAAATGCTGATGTCTGCCCTGGGTGTGTGTGTGGGGGGGGGGCTGCCAAGGCTTAACATCCACATTGAACAGATGGGAAAGGCCAACTGGCACGTGGGTCACCTGGGCGATAACATCAGCACCTGCGGTGGCTTTGACACTTATTAACTTGTGCTTTCCGGTACACTGAGTAACTGACATACCCTCCAGAAGGCTAGAGGGGGTTTCCACTCATCACAGGCCCTCCAATCCTCTGGACTTGCTTCACCTCTCACTTGACTTTCCATCATCTCTATTTGTGTTTGCACAGTTGTTTTAACGCCAGTGGGCACAGGAATGGACTCACTGCTGGGGTGCACAGGCAGAGGTCAGAGGCCAGCCTCAGGTGTCAGTCCTTACCTTCCACCTTATTGGAAGTGTTGTCTTGTCCCTTGCTCCTGTGCACACCAGGCTAGCTGGCTTACTAGCTTCTGGAGATGTTCCCTCTCCCATCTCCTTATAGCACTGGGAATACAGCTCTGCACCACAGTGTCTGGCCGTATGTGGATCCTAAGGAGTCAAGCTCTGGTCCCCATGCTTCACCCACTGAGCCTTCTCCCATCCCCCTTAATTTCCATTTTCCATTGCAACCTAGCATTTTGGGTTTTGTTCACTCACTTGGTTAACAATGGTAGATGACTTGCTACACACCGTAGAGACTTCCAGGCTCTGCAATCTAGCAGAAAATTAGTCAGGGGCACAAATGGCATTACATAAGGATTTGTAACCTGCCCATGAGGGTGACAAAAATGTGCCCAGAGCTTTGAGATAAAATTACCTTGGGAGAAGCAGCTCAGATTCCCATAGCGACACTCACAAGATGCCCACAGGACAACTATGACTACGACCCCAAACTGAGAACAACACAAGTGACCAAGAACAGTAGACTACATTAACAAATTACATGTTAAAACACAGGACTATCAGACCATGGTGATTTAGACACACTGTAATGAGCAAGATGACGACACTGGAACTGGTGAGATGGCACAGTACTTAAGAGCAGTGTGTTTTTCCCAAGGACCTAAGTCTGATTCCCAGCACCCATGTCACATGTACACAACCTCCTGTCACTCCAGTTCTGGGGGACATAATGCTTCAGGCTTCTATAAACACCCGTACTCATATGCAGCAACCCCCACTACGAATGAGCATGGTACTATATGAGCCAAAATGCTAGCTTGGGAATCCTGGAAACCATTCTCTCACTAGTGAGCTCTAAGTACTCCACCATCATGACAGTCTTGTAGGATGTGGCTTGTCCTCTGGACAGAGCCTTCCATCCCTGCCTTGGCAGCCACAGGGAGCATCCAGATTTTGCTCTTGGAAAGAAAAGAAAGGTCAGTGTTCTGAATATGAAGGTGAAAATCTTCAAGGCATGGCAGGCTTGCTGAGCTGGGTGATACCAGCTCATCAGGGGGGGGGGGGTGATACCACTGGTCTAACAGCCATAAACCTGGCAGTCTGGCAGTTGTTTGTTTGTTTAAATGCACAGATATATATATATAATATATATATATATATATATATATATATATATATGAGCCCCATAGTCCCTTTAGACTGCTTACCTTCACTATGTCATACCGCAGTCATCTTTCCTTCATACCCTTGTTGCAGGATATTTGATGACACTGTAAACTCTGAGATTGAGTTGTTTATTGGAAAAACCTATTTCTAGCTGTGGTGTGGCTCAGCCCTAGCACACACCTTTAATCCAAGAGTTTTCTGCTTGAATATTGTAAATAGGATTAAATAAAATCAACCATAGGTCAAGAGGTGGAGCAAGCAACCAGTTGACAGGAAAACAAAACACAGAGAATAAGAAGGGGTGTGGATAGATAGAGAGACCCACAGGAAGTAGAAGGGGGGGACATTCAGTTTGTGGAGTTTTGTTTGAGATGGTGTAGAAGTTTCTTTCTTGGATGACAGTGGATGAGGAAGACCAGATGGGTGCTTTCTCTGCCTCTCTGATGGAGCAGGTTTCCACCCCAGCATCTGGCTCCCAAGTCTTTATTGGTAAAATCTAACCATTGAGATTTAGTCAAAACCAACATAAATGTAGACCTTTCACACTTGCTAGTAAAACTGAACCCATCTTGTGTCTACTGACATCAATTCTATGAAGTGAAGTCAGACTGACCAGTGGAGGCTATGGTAACCCAGGGTCTGATGACCACCAGTGGAGGATTCAGCCAAGTCACCGTTCTCTTCTGAGCCAGGATATGTTCATCCATAAAACAAGAGGATGGAAGCAGATGGCTTCTGCTGTGTGATGTTTTACTCTTTTGGCTTTTTGAGGGGCCCACCACCCAGCTCCCAAATAGCTCACGCACAGAGGCTTATTCTTAGTTACGAATACCTGTCCTTAGCTTGCCTTGTTTCTTGCCAGCTTTTCTTAACTTTAATTTATCCCATCTACCTTTTCCCTCTGGGCTTTTATCTTTCTTACTTCTGTATATCTTAATTTCCTTCTTACTCCGTGGCTGGCCTGCTGCCTAGGCGGTTGACCCCTAGCATCCTCCTCTCCTTGTTCTCTCTTCCTCGTTTCTCCTCCTATTCATTCTCTCTGTCTACCAACCCCCACCTATCCTTGTTCCTGCCACGATATGGCTGTTCAGCTCTTTATCAGGACCCCCAGGTGTTTTAGACAGGCAAAGAATCACAACTTCACAGAGTTAAACAAATGCAGCGTAAACAAAAGTCACACACTTTAAAATCATATTCCCCAACAGGCTTCTAAGTCTCTTTCGAGGAGGCCTGTTCTCAAATATGGGGGTTTTAATTCATTTCCATTTGCTTGTTGTTATTTTTAACTAACTTTTTTTTTTGCCATTGATAATGCAATGCTGACTGGACAGGAAACAGAAACATGAGTCAAGGAATGATGAAGACGTTTTAAGGATTTGGGCCAGGGATGCAGTAGAGTGCTTGCCTAGCATGTGTGAACTTCCAGGTTTGATCCCTAGCACAGCAGGCAAACCAAACAAAACAGGTGTGGTGGTGCACACCATCCACCTGCCATCTCAGCACTCAGGAGGTGGGGGCCGGAGGATCAGAAGCTCAAAGTCAACACTGACTATGAACACGTTGGGGGCCAACCTGGGATACATGGGACCCTATCTTAAAACAAGCAGACAAAATCCAAAACTACACAGTATAGTCTAATCCTAAAACTCTGACATGTTTGCAGATTAGATATCAAACAATGGACCCATTTCGACCTGCTCCAACAAATTTATTGAGTTTTTTTGTTTGTTTGTTTTTGAAACAACATATTCTTGTTCTCCTTCCTAAAAGAAAGCACCATGCATTTATGTGTGCTGTGAGCCATGGACTAGGTCTGCACAGCACAGAAGCTGGCTGCATCTTTGGAGAATGGGTCCCAAAAATCCCAAGGAAGAGCAGAACTGGAGGTGACGATTGTGGGAGGGCCATGTGGCCATGAGAGCTACACAAAGGGTTTCTCAGGCAGGTAGGCAGGTCAGCTGAGCAAGAAGAGAATGACAAACCCAGAGGCACTGAACAGGTGCCCCAAGCAAACAAGGAAATTAAATATGCCAAGAAACTACAATTAGATGAACTGTTTTTCTCACATCCACCAGAACAGCCGAGGCGTGGTGCCTAGATCAGCAGCCAGGGGTGGGGACGTGGCACCCACATCAGCAGCTAGGGTGTGTGTGTGTGTGTGTGTGTGTGTGTGTGTGTGTGTGTGTGTGTGGTGCCTACATCAACAGTACTGGAATCTCAGTCTGTTTCTGGCTGCTGCAACAGAATACCTGAGGCTGGGAGCTGTATAGACAGAAATCTGTTTCTCACAATTCTGGAGCCTGGGAAAGCTAAGGCTCTGGGTGTGTCCACTGAGCATCTGGTGAGGACTTTCAGGGAGAGCTTACTCCTATGCCGAGCCTATCCCAGAACAGATGATGGCATTGCCCTATGCCTAAAGGCAGAGGCTTCTGTGACCTAGCCACCTCTATAGGTTTCACCTCCCAGTATAGTCACAGTGACCAGTAAATCTCAACCTAAGTTCTAGAAGGGGACATCCAAATCAAACCACTGGCTGAACCTCCTGGACTTGCACAGATCCCTTCCTCATCCTTCACTCCTGGGTTTCTTCCCTTCTCAAGTGAGGGCAATGATGGACCCAGTGGAGGGAGAACAAGAGTGAAATAACACAGAGAAGGCACTTGGGATAATGCCTGGAGTTACCTTCTTCAACACAGGGCATTCATTTTTGTTTTGTTTTTTTTTTTCACCTAAACATTCTAGGTCACCATTGTTCCGTCCAATGTGTCATCTATGAATCCATTTCCAACCTGTCAGGGCTGCTGACAACAGCCACTATCTCTCCCAGCTGTCACAGATAGTGTCTTCCCCCCCCCCCCCAAGTATCACCAAGAGCCTATTTGTTTATGACACTGTGCTGGGTGCTAGCTAAACAAGCCCCCAGGGGTCCTCAAGAAACACATAGCACACAAAGGAAGAGAATGACAAACCCAGAGGCACTGAGCAGGTGCCCCAAGCAAATGAGGAAATTAAATATGCCGAGAAAGTACAATCAGAAGAACCGTTTTCTCACGTTCTCACTAACCACCACTTATCCACCCCACACACCACTCTGCAGAATGATTTACTGCATTTCGTAGACAATGGAACCAGGAAATGGATCTACTGCAAGAGGAACATCTGGAGCAGGGTGGGGCCTCTTCCTGTATCACTCTTCCATTCTGCATTAGAGGCAGGAGGCCTTGGCTAGGGTTGGAGTCAGCTGGTCTGCATGTCCACGCCACAGAGACAAATTATGATACAGAAAGCCCATTTGTGTTTAATACTAATGAAAGATAAAGGGGAAATGAAATTGGCTATTGCATAGAAAAGAACTGGCATGTGGTAGCTGAAGCCACTGACAAGCAGGGTGTTCAAAGGCGGAGGTCCTGGGGGCTGTGTCTGGTCCTTCACTCTGTCTCACTGCACTTCCTCCTGGCCCACTAGAGTCCTGTATTTTCTCCCCCTTTGTAGTCTTCAAAAGAAATAATGGGGAAAGTAAAGCCAGCACAGGCAACCAAGCAAGGAGACCCTGAAAGGGTAACAGCAAAGAAGCCAAGAGAAGAAATTTCTAGAACAATGTAGCGACCATGTGCACAGGGTGGATGGGTTTAGTAAAATGTGGTCAAAAGGGTTCCCCGCCCCTAGGCTGTATAAATTCATTGGGGAAGCTTTAAGGAGTAGTTGGGAGTGGGAGTCTAGAATGTTCTTCATAGGTGTTTGTGAGGAAGAATCAGGAAAGGTGAGGATGGCTGTGAGAGATGAACAATAGGGAGCAGAGCATGACAAAGAATAAATTGAAAATAAAATTCCCTGAAAGCCACATACAAAGAACAGAGTCCAAGAGATTTGGAAGAAACAAAAACAGAATGAGAAAAAGGTTAGATTCGGGCAGTTATTTTTTATTTGTTTGTTTTTGTTTTTAACTGTATATGACCCAAAACTACAGAATACCAAAATTGGAAACAAAAAGACAACAGAATTATGTCTCCATAAGTTTTTGAATGGATTTCTGAGTTTAGATTTTGTCCTTAACTCAAATATCAGTCAAGTGAAAGAGTAAGACGAATATGTTTAGATACTTAAAATCTCAAAAGGTACCACTTCCTAAAGATACCATGAGGTGTGTGTCACCGGAAACAGGGAAGAAAAGTCACATGCCCTAGAATCAAAGTGATCCAGCCAGAAGCAAGCAAAGAGAAAACTCAGAATCCCAGCAGTGTTTTGGGCCAGTTAAAAATGAGGCAGGCAGCTCCCAATAGAGCAAAGGGCTCAATGGTGGCATAATTGTATGTCTATGGATATAGAAAAGCTGAAATAAAAGCATAATCAAGAAACACAAGAAATTTTTAATGAGAAATAGTGTAAGGCCGGGTGGTGGCATACCTTTAATCCCAGCACTTGGGAGGCAGAGGCAGACAGATCTATGTGAGTTCGAGGCAGCCTGGTCTACAGAGCGAGTGTCAGGACAGCCTCCAAAGTTACACAGAGAAACCCTGTCTCAAAAAACAAACAAACAAACAAAAAACTAGTGTACTATCTGGCAGAGATGTGAGCAATACATCCATGTTAAACATGCTTTTAAATGACTAGGGATTTGATTGAAGGTGTATCTATTTCTGAATTAGTGGAGAGAATAGGAAGTAAAGAGATTGTGTCTATCATGGATGAACACAGGTGAACACAGGGCTAGAAAATGCATAAGAGTTGGGGTGGGGCAAAGAACAGAGTAATTTGGGCTGTAAATCTTTTGGAACAATTTGGATCTTAAAACTCCCTTTTACATTTTTATTGCACTTATTGTGTGTGCGTGTGTATGTATGCATGCTTGCCATAAAGCACATGAGGAAGTCTAAGGACAACTGGCAGGAATTGCTTCTCTCTTTTCCTACGTGTGGATTGTGGGGATTGAACTCAGGTCATCAAGGTTGGCATCCAGTGCCTTTGGCCGGGTCGACTCTCATATGATACTTTGATAAAACAAAAAAAAATAATGATAAAATAAAAAGGATGTGTCTACTATTCTAGATGACATTTATTAGTGTCTCCATTTACTTTAGAACCAAGATATTAGGATGTTTCCTGAAATCTCAAAAGTGTCCCTTGCCAACATCCTGGGGGTGTTTTCATTGCAATATAAATGACAGCTCACACTAACATTTTCCCAAGGACTCAACTTAAAGTGTCTTTCCTCAGCATAGTAAAACTCCTGGGGTTAATGGGCTTCTTCACACATCATTTATGTTGTATTGGCTAATGTACAACAGCAGAAGCAAATGAACTAAGACTCCAGGAAGTTCCACTCATCCTTGCTAAGTGGACTATCAGTCACATGTTCAGTGAGAGGTGCCACAATTAAGAAAGAGGCAGCCCAAAGGGGACTAAGAGGCTGGCAGCATCTCAGGTGCAGATAACAGAGTGTAAGCCAGGGGTGTCTAAGATTTGCTGGGCTACAAGAGGGTTTGCTCCTAGCATTTGGCTCCCTGAAAATGGGTTCTCATAGTCCCAGTCATGGGTGGATCTGAAAGACACTGGAAAGAATCAAGTAAAACCCTTTCATCTTACCAATGAGAAAAATGGATTGACAAATCACAGAGGCCTTCTGTAGTCATTCCTGGTTGAGCACAAACTTCAGACAGATAATACCAGAAGCCACGGCCTCACCAGAAACACTTTTTCCTTATTTAACCATCAAGAGATTGCATTACAGGCTAAGTATGGGGAAAGGCAACAGTCACTCTAGACACAGTGTTTTCCTACCAAGAGTCCATGCCAAAATTGGTAATTTAATGAGAAGTGGAGATTCCCCAAACATGTGTACTATTTACACTAGAACTCATCTGTTGTGTTTGTGAGTTAAACAGGACTGGATCTTGTGTATAAACTTCATTCAATTAGTGCCTCACCACCTGGTGCACTTAGCCATACCTATAATTAAGGAGTCTGAGGTTTTGTTGAATTCTTCTACATCGTTTGTTGGAAATGTGCTACAGGCAAATATGGACTCTGGTCACTACAGAAACTAAGGCTTCTACTTCTATACATTGATGAAGATTCATGTAATCCCACTTGAATTTTAAAAAGTTAACACAGAGTAAAAGCCCTGCTTTGAGGACTGGAGAGATGACCCAGTAGGTATGGCATTTGTTGCCTTGCAGAGGACTGACCCGCACAGCTTGTATGTCCAACTCCTGGGGAACATTCGCCCTCTTCTGGTCTCTATAGGCACCTTCACACAGGTGTATTCATCCACAGACATGCATATAAATTTAAATAAAATAAAAACATTGTAAATACTTGCTTTTCCTATCCCTGGGTGAATCTGTCTATGACTCTTAGTAACGCCAAGGTTTTAATGATTTATGATATTGCCTTCACAGAATTGCAAATTCTAACTAGATCATAATCACTGGTCCCCCAAACACAGAATGATTGGTTCCCTCATAGAACATTAATTAATTCTTTAGGCAAAGGCTCCTTTTACAAGAGTGCACGTTTTGCTTGTTTGTCACTGACGCAACCAGTCACATTTGCATTTATTTGTTCGTGTGTGTGTGTGTGTGTGTGTGTGTGTGTGTGTGTGTGTGTAATTTGTGTGAACAGTGCTGACATGAACATTCTAAACATGTCCACTAAATAAATGGCAAAAATTCTTCTAACATACACATAAAAATAGAATTGTTGAGTCAAAGGACATAGTGACATTCTGCTTTATAAAACAATGCCAAGTTCATTTTCCAAAGAGATGGCAGCAAATCCCACTCTCATGGTATGAGAGGCTCTGTTTCCCCACAAGTCATTGCTGGTACTCAGTAACACAGATTTCCTCATTTTTGCCAGTTTAGTGGGAGTCAGATAGTGTGTCATCATGATCTAATTCACACTTTCCCTGTTGCTAATGAGGATGAGCATGTTTGAGTGTTTTTAGATTGTCTGCCACCTGGCTCCTAATACTTTTAGGCAATTCACTTCATAGCGCTGCTTATCAAAACTATGTGGCAGCCCCCAAACCTTGTTTAGGAGGAGGGAAAATGCACAGAAAACACTAGGTGACTCAGTTCCCTCTTGCTTCATGTTGATGACGTTGCTGTTGATTCTGCAATCAACTCCTTCCCCACTGAACAGTAGTAGCCTGTGGCTCTGGAGTGGAGCTCCACTCAAAAGGTGGCTTCCCGTAGGGTAAGGGGATTCCAATTGTCCTGCCCTCAGCTGGCTTAGGATGTAGATGGTATCCAGGTAACCAAGTCTGTCTCAAGTGACACAAAGAGAAGACTATTTCCTTAGCATCCTAACCCTTCCTTATCATCAGAAGTTGTGATGGGGAGTAAAGATCTTCCCTATGTAGGGATGAAAAGAAAGTATATAGATCCAATTCAGTCATGAGACAGAGCAGACAGACAGGTAGGTCCTTGACCACATCACTGAACTGCCAAGTGAGCAAACATCAAAACTCCATTTCTCTGGGTAATAATATATCCCAAACAATAAATTCCTTTGTCACATACCCATATAAATCTGGCTTTCTTTTTCCCTCAACCAAAAACATCCTTATACAAGCATAACAAACCTGTGACCCATGAATAGCATTCTAAACCCTTGTAGGGAGCTGACCAATAGCAACAGATACACACATGTAGGAAAAAACTAAACGTCTTTTGAGCGCCATGTTGGAATCTGGCCAAGTGATATGAAGTGGGGCTCAGACAGAGGGATAGCACTCGGGATCTGGAGTGTCAAGCAAAAGCATGGTATCAGGGTGGGCTTTTCAAGCCAGTCATACAGGAAGAATGACAATCTAAGTGTAAAATCAAAACTAACTCCTGACCCCTGCTACAGAAAAAGCCACTAGTTCCACAGGCCAGAGAAATACTCAGATGAAGATCTCATATGAGGGCGTCTGCACCCAGAGCTAGTTCAGCTTGCACTTTCCAAAAAAAATCAAACAATATTGACTTTCAGGATGGGAGCAGCTGGCGGGTAGAGGCTCTCTGAATGTGAACACGCTCCGTTAACAACTGAGTCCAAACACACAAAACAAGAGCCCGTGTGGTTTCAAATCCCAGTGCTCTGAAATACCATGTACCTAATCATAGGCTAGAAATGTAATCTCGAGGAGGAGGAAGAAGGACAACAACAAAATCCAAAGATGCAACTAAATCTGAATAGGACAGATTCCTGGAATCCTTTCTCTTCCCCTTGAAGGAGACCACAAATGATTGATGTCTCCACCCCAATCTCATTATTTAAAGTTTGTACATTTTAATTTTCAAAACTAGCCTAAGCAATAAATAGCACTGTTGTCTTTGCAAACTTTAGAAATCACACAAAGTATGTCAATTATTATTATTATTATTATCACTATTATCATTATTATTATTAATTTTGCTGAGGGAACAGATGTAGAGGAAGGAGGAAGAAAAACAGGGGAAAAGGCAAGCAAACAGGAAGTCCAAAAGGAGTCTAGCCAACACTGTATTGCTTCTGCAAGAGAATAAGTTGGAGTATGAAGTAGGTGCACTGAGAAGGGAAAAATCCGAGTTTCCATGGTTAGCTCTTTTTTCAGCATTACCTGCATTGGTGCTGTCCAGGACAACAGCCCCAGAGAAGAAACCACACTAAATGTGGTCCTCCAGATGACACTGCCCAGGACAACGGCTCCACGGAAGAAACTGCACTAAATGTGGTTCTCCTGATACACTAGATAATGACCTTGTTATAGTCCTCATAATGGGCTTCCTCTTCCTGGAAACTGCAGTCTACTGAGTTTCTAACCAAGAAACATCTGCTTGGGGTTTTGAAGGGTTGCTAAGGACAGGGTTTTAAAAGGTGGAAAAGTAAGCAAGTTCCTTATTCACATCTTCCTGGAAATGCACAGTACTTAATACTGAAGCAATTTGAAAGGAGGGGAGGCATTTGAAGTGCCTGGTGTTCTTTACCTAAGCAGAGGATGGATTCCACTGTCATGGGCCACTTTGTTCTTGAGTAATGAGTGGGGGGTGGCATTGTGTCTGTGGCTCCCAGAATAAGAACGAAGTTATATCTACACTCCACAAAATAGCCACAAGCAAATTAAACCAAGAGTTGCAATGCTCCTGTTTGCAAGGGCTTCCTATCTCATCACTGGCCCAAGCCAAGTTCATGTTCACCCTGCAACTAGAGTCTTGCAACAGTGTCTTTATTTCCTTGTCTCTGCTCTTTCTCTACGTCGTACTCCGCACACCCAGATAAAATGAGCTTTTCAAAATGACTTCCTATTATAATCAGAACAAATCAAATGTCCTCAGTAGAGTGGGCAAGGCCCTTGCTGATCTGCCACACCACCTCTCGAGGTCATTTTCCAATCACTCCCCACTTTGTTGGATAAACCAGAGACGGCGACCTTACTATTCCTGAATATGTTAAGATCATTTGCAACACATGAGCTTTTGTCTCTCCCTCAGATAAGAAGCCAATCCCTCACTTCTCTCTAATTTCTTCTCAGTGTCATCTCCTCAAAAGGCCTTCCCCTCCCTTTCTCTTCCTGAGTCAGCCTGATCTGTTCACCTCATGACTTATCCGTCACCCCCCCTTCTTAATTTTCTTTTGTCACCCACAGTGATCTGATGTTATATTACACATGTGTCTATGGACTTGCTTACTGTCTGATATTCTAGAATACTAGCCACCTGCAGACAGGGACTTTGTCTCAGTAATTGCTAAATCCCTTAATAGATTTAAAATAACACCCCAGAATAACACCCAACCCTCATTAAATATTTGTTGAATGACTTACTGAAGGAGTGAATGGGTTTCTTGGCCTCCTATGAGCTGCCAGTGTAGGAATCACAAAAGTCAAATCAATCCCTTTTTTTTTCTAATGAACACTCTAGATTCTTAAACTTAGCAGGTGGCTGGCTGGAGCTGAGGACAATTCAGACCCCAAATACCAGTGCATGATGGGACACAGAACCCTGTCACAATGCTTCTCTCTTCCTGGGAGCAAATCTTATAAAGAAATCTGTGGGAAAGGCAAAAAGTTGCAATTTTTGGTGAGGGAAGCTCCAGACCACTGGTCTTAGACTAAATGCTGCTTGCTATGAACTGAAGGTGTGTTGTCCTTCCAAAGTAGATGTACTGAAACTCTAACTCCAATGAGTGGCCTTAGGAGGAGCAGCCTTTTGGATGTGGCCATGAGAGTGGACCACTCACAGTGTCTTTATAAGCAGAGAAAGAGGTAAGGATGATCTTTCTTGGCCAAATGGCAATGCAGTTATAATATGGTCATAGGCAAACCAGTAGTAGCCATCAAGAGACACTGACTCACTGGAGCCTTGAGCCTGGACCCCGGACTTCTGAACTCCAGAATCATAATGACAGGTGACTGTGTCTTTTTTCCCCACCTCCACAGTCCATTGTGTTTTGTTCATAGAAACAGAACAATACCCTCTATTGGACACCATCCAACCATAGACAAGAACAGTGTCAATCACAATTCTACTTTACCCAAAGTATAAAGAAACCAAATGGATCTAGTTAATATGATGCACATGGGGTCCACACCTGAACAGCCACTCCTGCAGAACAGTCCCTGGATTTGGTGCAAAAGCAACACAGACGAGAGCCACAGGCAGCTTTAATCTATTACTAAAGCCCCCTTTAAATTAGCAGAGATTTTGTGCTATTCTTCACTTGAATTTGTATTATAATCTCAATTTTTGTGCACCGTAAGAAATAGAGGTGTGGTGAGACTGAACAAAATGCCTGCTTTGGGTTCCAAAAAGATTTCTAAGAGACCCCAGAGATAATGTGCCTTAAATACTTTTACAGATAAAAAGCAATGAGTTGTGCAAATATTATCTGTAGTGGCACTTACGTTTCTGCACCCAGTCACTTGAACAACTTTGACTTGGATGTGACCCCAAATTCTGAGTTGGAGGATGCAAATGCTCCCTATGACAGACAGACTGACCAATTAGACAAATATTCTCCCTCCTAAGTGCATGCTTCCCCACCTCTGCCTAGGAGCGCTCTTCACAACACCCTTTTCAGCCACCGATGTCAGGGCTATGCTCACCACACTATCTGTGTGTTCACTACACTATAAATGTGCTCACTACACTATATGTGTGCTCACCGCACTACATGTGTGCTCACCACACTATATGTGTGCTCACCACAGGGGTGCATCAAACTGTCACCTCTCCGGGTCTACACTTCTCTCAAATCTTTACGGCTCACGTGAATGTCCTCCATTCCTAATGTGTTTTATAACTTTCCAAGTATTTTCACATAACAAGTTCAGAGTGAAGATGGATACTATCCTGAATTACAGATTTTAAAAAGAGCAATGCTTCCTGGATGGAGGGATTAGAGAAGGCCTCTGCCTTCTCCTGCCTTTACTGTGTTTGTCAAGCAATGTTGGGACATTGGTTTTTGCCTCTGATTAGGTTACAGGTTATGAGAAGAGAGAAAACACGTGCCCCAGTGCTAGTCATGGGGTAATTGCTTCGAACTGTTGACAGGGCTGGTAGCACTGAGCCACAGAAATTGGATTCTAGTCCGACTCACTGCTGTATGACTGGGGGCAAATCATGGGGAGACAGAATCTTCGAAGACTGACAAGCTGGTATTGAGATGAAAGCCGGCACTGGCTCAGTGTAATCCACACAACACATGCTCATAGACATCACTGCTTCTGTTGGCATCAAGTGTTTTCCACAGATCTCCAGTTGTCCATGCCCAAATTCGCCCTGGGAATGTGTGGGAGATACTGGCTATTGTGGCTGGGTGGGACCTAAAGCTCCTACCAGTGATTCTCCACCCCCCACTTTTGCTCATGCAGGCTGGATTTTTGCTTTGTGACATAGGACATATCTATCTTACACATTGTTTTCAGTCACTATACCCACAGCAAGGGCAGTCAGGAAGCATAAGAGGAAGTGGTAAATGACTGTCTGAGTCTGGCTTCTGTGACCATTGTAGCAGCCTTTTGACAGTCAAACAAGCTGGTGTCTATCAGATTCCCATGGCCACCATAGCCAAGTACTACAAACTGGGAGACTGAAAACGGTGGAACTGTATTGTCTAGGATATCTGAAGGCTGGCATCCTAAGTTAAGGGTTGCCATGGTTACACTCTGAAGGTATGAAATGATGTTTGCTTGCTTCTTCTAGTATCTGGGGTATACTGGCCATCCTTGGGATTGGCTTATGTCATGATAGCCACATGGCCGTGTTCTCTACATGTCTCTCCATGCCATCTTTCCTCTGCATGTCTGTCCCTGTACTCACATCTGACTAAAGCCCACCCAGATGCATTCGTGTTAACTTATGACATAAATAAGGAGCCTATCTTCAAATGAGGTCATATTCTAGTGGTCCTGGAGGTCACTGCTTCAATGTCAACTTTTTGGAGGGTCAAAATTCACCAATTGGGGGAGAGTACTAGTGACCATTAATGGTGTCAATTTGATAGGATCTTGAGTCACAGGAGATGGAACTCTGGGCATGTCTGGACAAGAGTGTCTCGATTAGGTTAATTGAAGGAAGATCTACCCTAAAGTAGATGACACCATTCCACAGGCTGAGGACCTGGACAGGGTTTGGAGGAAGGAGAAAGTGAGCTGAGCTCATGTCTCTCTGCTTCCTGAGGACACAATGTGAGCAGCCACCTAAGCTCCTTTTGCCATGACTTCCCTGCCATGACAGACTGTACCTCACACTTTAAGCTCAAACAAACCCTTCACTCCTTGTATTGCTTGGGTTGGGTATTTTATCACAGTAATGAGAGGAGTAGCTAATAAGGTGACTTTCTCTCCAGTGTGGAAATGTACCAGCCTCGGGTGGAATTCCTGCACCCTCGACCCATATAGGCCCCAGAGCCCGTGCTCAAAGAAGCTAGTCAGTCAGTCATGGGGAAGCACAGTGGTGGCTGTGCTGGACTTGGAACCACACTAGGAAGATAGAGCTGACAGCCCCACGGTTTGCTGGCTACTGGGCTGTGATTCTTGGCCCCAAGAATAATTAGTGCAAGACAGGAGTATGCTTGATGGAGAACACATAGTTCCACCCATGGAAGATGAGGCACAGGCCTCCCCCTGCAAGTTGCTTGGCTGTAGGGGGACCATTAAAATAGCATCTCATATCTTCATCCTTGACTGGAAGAGATCAACAGGGAGCCAGCCCCACCTTGACTTCATAAGAATGTTAGCTGTTTTATTTGCTGAGTTTGTACAAGTTTGCCAGATAATGCTGACAAGTGTTGCTTGTTTTTAAAACGAATATATGGAGACATTTCAAGTGTTTATCAAGTACCCATGTACCATACTTAACAGTGAAGGACTAACCCCACAGCTGGGGGTTGGCCTTAGAAAACATGAAAAGCTAATGTGAACTTTTAGGGCTCATCCTAGACAAAGCATCTCTAAGATCCCTGTAACCCCTCTTTTGAAAAAATAAATAATAATAATAAAAAACCAGCAAAAGCTGTTATTGGAGCCCACCCCAGAAGCTACACACAAAATGTCAACTCACTAAAAACACACCTACAAAGATGATTATAGTTAATTCAACCATTTTGTATTGAGTTCCAATTGGGTTTTGAGATTTAGAATGAGAAAATGTAAAAGGTTAGCTTGTCATGAACAAATGTCTTTTTGAAAACCTGGCTCATGATGAATACAAGAATTCAGGCTTTTCTTTTGTCTATGTTTTGCACTGAAATCTCCTTTGATCCCCACTCCCATGGAAACACAGCTTTAAAATTATAGGATGCTGTTTTTCAGAAGAGCTTATTTAGTTCAGCAACCCAGAAGCCCATCACGAGGGGCATGGTAGGTGAAGGAGGGAGGGGCATGCTAGGTGGTAATGCCTTATCTGGCCCATGAGACAAGAGCTTGGGCTGCCTGCATCCCACACTGTGAACATCCTGGGTGAAGTTAAAGGAGAGCTCTGCACTCAGCATTTATGGAGTCCCTATCCTAAGGACTGATGGGTCAAAGGTGGCAAAGATGCCATTCCTGTCCTGGGAGGACAGTGGCTTAATAAACACACAGGTGCTGTCTACAGCTTTGAATCTGAACACCGCTCATCTTACCGCTCACAGTGGTGCCTGCTGTGACTTTGTCACACATTAGAGACTTGCTGTTCATCATCCTGTCCTTTAAGTTACACATCTGGCCATATTTTCAACCGTCATCCTGCCTCTGCTCAGCACGCGCTTTTTAACCTCAGCCACCCTACAGCTGGTTCTACCGAGTGTCTCCCTTCCTAGCTGGAGTCCCATGAACTTCTCTGGCTTCTTGGGGCTGATTCTGGTAATAACAAAGGAAAGCTCATGAACAGGACACGGCTCACACATATCTCACTTCACACACATCTCACAAAAGCCCTGTGCTGATTTGCCGTTCCCTTGATCTTAACCTCCCCTTGCTCCCCATGCCCAGGGGCAGTACTCTAGTCTGCTTTCTAATATTAAACTTTATAGTTTGGATTATCCATCACCCCCAGACTTCTCAGCATTTCCCACAATTCTGAATGCCACTTTTTCCCCCCACTGTCTTTCCCCACAGTGCATAGTTCAATTCTACCTCCCCTGGACCCCTTGGCGGGTTTGTCCCCCTGCTGATCCTGTTGAGAACACTCTGTTCCTCCAGGCAGCCACCACCCCTGACTGGGATCATAGCTGTTCAAGTACATATGACCTGTCTTTTTGGTTACAAGGAACGTGGGGACAGAAATAGACCTAGTTAACATTTTTATTGCTTGCAGGGCTTGCCCAGTGCATGTACATCAAAAATGTTTGTTAAATGAATAAAAACAGGAAATGTGGGAAGCTTGTATTCTATCCAATTTTAGATCTCTTAAAAAAAAAAAACTCTCATAGTTATCTGGGACAACAAAATTAGAGCTTGTTTACATGCTCCAGAACATACAAGTTCGCATTGCTTCTGCACGTAGTGGCGAACTGTGTCTCTTTGGGGTATACTTTTCCTATATCCATCTTCAAAGGAGAGACAAACAGTTCTGAAGAGACACTGTCCCTGGTCCTGTGTGACACCAAAGACAGCCATAAAGAAAAGATAGGAGACTGGGAGATGGCAAGGAGGTAAACAATGTGCTTGTCACTCAAGCAGGAGGACCTGCATTCAGAACCCAAGCATCTGTGGAAAAGCCTGATTTGCTGGGGCATCTCTGTAACCCCAGAATTGCAGGGGGCGGGGGGGGGTCAGCGGCAGAGTCCCTGGAGCTTGCTGGTCAGCCAGTCTAGCCCAATTGGTGGGGTGTGGGTTCAATGAGAGTCTATCTCCCATCTCTGTTAAGGTGGAGGGGGCTGGGGAGAAACACCTGATATCTACCATGGTCTACGAACACATTCACCTGGAGCAAAAATGAATGTGTACACATGTATACACCACACACAAAGTAATAAGATTTTTAAAAAAGCTGATATGCTAATCCTAAATTGCATTGTTTCTAGGGAAACTAAGGAAAACACAGATTTCTTTTGTGGCCAATAGGACAGAAGAGACCTTCGAGTTGCCAACAAGCAATCTCATCACTTGACACTTGGTTTGGCTGTCCCTGGCATTACTTAAATGCAGGATATGTATCCAGGATATGAAATGGATCTGAGATTATGCATTCAGGAAATGAAATGGATTGGAGACCATAAAGCCTATAAAATGTGATTTAACATTTTCTCTTTGTATTTATTAGATTTTTAAATTTTTATCTCCGCTGAAACTCCCTTAATGAAACAGAGTGAACTGCATTAAGACAAAAAATTATATGAGAATGGGAGCTCTCCAAGGGGCCATGATCTATAAAGAAAGTCGATCGTGACCCTTCTTATAAAAATCCTCAGTGTCTTACAAGGATTTTGAAGGAGCCTGGCGTCTAGTCCTCATCCTGGCTGCCCTTCCTAAACCTCGGGCTCCTCATCTTTCAGGTAGAAATAGAACACCCTAGTGCCCTCTAGACCCAGAGACTATTGTTTCCTCTGCTCCAAGGAGTCATGTCAAAGGCCAGCAGGACCTTAGGGAAAGAGGAAGAGGTTAAGTTCAAGAAGGGACAGGCCTCAACAGGCTGAGCTCTTACTGGTGTCATGCACAGGTCTCAGGCAGGGCCCACTACTGTGCAGTCAATACTGGCAGGTGAGTCTGAAAGGAGGCTAGTCTCAGCCTCTCAGAGACATGGGGATGTTAAAGGGATCTTCCAGGATTAAGTCCAACCCACTCTTCTCATGGTCAGAGCAACTGAGGCTCAGTGAGAAAGCACCGTGTCTATGGCTGTTCTAGAGTCAGAGTCGAGAGATGACAGCTTCCCTATAAACAGGGTGTGCTGAAGCCACACAAACCTGCTCTTTGACTCCAGCTCTCATCAGCATTAGACCTTTTGATATCTGGGCATGGCCTTCTAGAGGGCTTGTAATTAGAACCAAGGTCTGCAACTGAGTAAGAAGGGTAGTGGAGGTGGCAGGGTGGTGCAGATGTACCAGCTGAGGACTCCCCGAAACTCCACCAGTCTCAGGATGGAGCTGTTAGGATTTGCATCGGCTCTTCCATGGCCAGTCAAGATGGTGGGCCCGGCATGGGTAGAAACCAGGTGGCTGATTCTCAGAAATGGCTGCTTACTTCCAAGGGCTTGCAATCCACAGGTCAGCATCATGGAGTTGGAAAAGAAGTTCCCTGTCAGAACTATGTGAGGACCATGAGCCATGCATGACACACAGAGATGCTCTCTGGCTGTCTCGGGCTCCTGAATCTTGCTTACAGTTCAAACCTTCCTGGATCACCCTTCTCCGGCTATTAGGTGGAATTGTCATGAGGTTGACTCAATTCTCAGAAATCTGTATCTTTGGTGTTTGGGTTCTCCCTGCCCCCTTCCAAGGAAGTTTCAAACACCTGGTTGTCAGGATAAACTGACGTCACAAAGGAATGCTCATCAGCATGGCCCTACAGAGCTTCCTAGGGTAACCCACCTCCCTTCTTCCCTCCTGGCTGCTCCCCAGGATCCAGGCTAGAACTTGCAGGCCCAAGGCTGCCCTTTCCAGCCCCTGTGGTCACTGAGGTTTCTCTCTCTGCAGATTATACCACACAGGGTCACAGTGCCCTGTCTCATGGTTTCTATCACCTTGTGACCAGCCCATCCTGCTGTTTGGTCAGCTTCTGCTGAGCCTCATTGCCTGTCAGTATCTCTCTCCTGAGGGGCTGCTGACCAGACCTGAGGGAAGAAGAAAAGAAAGGAAGGGTGAAGGCCAGTAAGGTTGGCTTTCCTCCTCTTACTGTGCAGCTGCTGTGTGCACTAAGAGGAGAGCAGAGAGCAGAGCAGGTCATGAGTGTGTTGAAACCGAAGCCCAACTGGGAGGTCTAATTTGGACCATGACCTTGACAGAACACAGAAGGCAGACAGACAGCAGAAGACCCAGTAAAACGGGCAATCACACATCAGGAGGGTGACATAAGAAAACAAACACTTCCATCTGGACGTTTCCATACTCCAGGAAATAGTAAGTGGGAACAAAGGGAGAGGGGGTGGGAGGAGAGAATGTGGGTGCAGGTACATTTGTAGGCCACACATAATGGGCAAACACAAACCCCCGGGTGCTGACCCCTATCCCAGTGCAAGGGGCAGGGAAGAGAACTCCTTGTGGCTGGGAAGGGTCCAAAGCCACCCATCTTCAGGTGACAAGAGCATCCTTTGCTCATCCATCCATGTGCTGGTCATTGTGTTGGACACTGGGGACACACAGGAAAGGAAGGGGCATATAGTCCCCATTTGGAGCTCACTCCACTTCTGTTTTCCCCACCCCTAGGAAGGGGATCAAGCAGGTCAGAAGCCTGGAGGCAGGAAGTAGTACCAGGGTCTGAGAAACACTGAAGGGCAGGGGACTAACATTCCAATAACAGAGGCAGGTTAAGAATGGGGAGGTGGCCCCAGTGTTTCTCAGCGGGGAGGTGATGGGGGTTGGGCTAAGAAGATGGATTAGTGTGTGAGGAGCTTGTTAAGCAATCCCCAGAACCCATGTAAAGCCAAGAACCTCTGGTCTTGTAATCTCAGTGCTCCTGTGGTGAGATGGGATGGGAGACCCTCTGGAGGCTCAGGAGTCAGCTAGCCTGTCTATCCAGAGGCAAACAAGAGCTCTGTCTCAAATGACAGCAAGGACTGACCTGGGTTGTCTTCTAACTCCCACACATGCATCTGTACACTCATAGACATACAGAGTTCTGGTCACTATAGAGGCACTGTGGTCAGTGGATGCCAACCCCAGATAGCCAGGACCAGCCCTGGGAGAAGAGCCACATGCTATAGGAGGCTCTAATTGCATGCTATATGACTGATGTCAAGATTGAAGAACAGTATGCCTGAACCAGGCTTGAAGAGTCTCCTGTGGAAGTAGAAAGATGGGTAAGCAATGGGAAAACAAGATGGCAGAAGGCTCAAGAACACAGGGAGCTCGGTTGATAATTCAATTGGTAAAGTATTTGCCTTGCAAGAATGAAGACTTGAGTTCAATTCCCCCAAGAATTCATTTAAAAACTGTGGGGGATGCTGGCATTTTTTTTGTAGTTCCAATCATGGGTAGGCAAAGACAGACAGCACAGTCTAATTGTCAAGTAAAGAGGGGTGGCACTTGAGAAACAGCACACACACACACACACACACACACACACACACACACACACACACACACACACACACACACGGATCCTCATGGGCTGCAGAGGCACATTCAGGAAGGAGGTCCTGGTAGTCAATTCAGGTGGGGCGGGAGGGCTTGTGCCTCTCTTTCAAAATGTACAGGATAAAGAAAGCACAGCTTGGGCTGGTAGCCATCAACTCTGGTGCTGCTGTGACAGTGGAGGAGTGTGGTGTACCACAGGGAGGAGAGCTCTGGCTCCTGCCAGTCAGCTGTGGAGAAGAACTACCAGGCAGATGCTTCGGTTCTGAGAAAGCAAGCCCTGGGTACTTCTGAAGGGGCTAATCAGCACAAGACATAATCCAATAATCAAAACAGTTAATCCTGAGGATTAACTACCCAGCTGCTTACCACTTACAGGCACTGTCATTACCATCACACCTGTCTACCCAGTGCTGCTCCGATCCCTCTTAGCTGGCAGTTTATAGTCAGAGCTGTTCAAGGTGATGACAGCAGAGGCCTTTTGTCAACAAAACACCTTGTGAGACTTGAGCCAAAAGGGGCCGGAGGTCCTGGGACCTGCCCATCAGAGCATCTCATCCGAGCTTCTGACTTCTGAGTAAATGTTAATATAGACATTCACGTTCGGTTCAATCCCAGATGTTGACTTAAAAAAAAAGGAAATCTTTACAAACGCACTCCATAGTTTACCAACGAACTCTGCAGCTGCTGCAGCTTACCACTGCAGTCTTGCCAACTCCTTTCTTTTCACTTCCAGGAACACTGACTTAGCCAATCAATCAACCCATAAATATTTATTGACTACCCATTATACACAAAGCTTTTTGCCAGAGGCTGTGGGGAGCTGAGTCAATGTGGTTCCTGCCTTTGACTCTAAGAACTCAGACAACTTGCATAGCTCAGGCTCTGTCTTCACCACAAGATAAAACCCTGCCCCCGGGAAAGAAGGCAGCAGGGCCAAGTGGTGCACTCCTATAATCCAAGCACTTGGGACGTAGATGTAGGAGGATCAGGAGTTCGAGCTATCCTGGCTACAGAAAGAGTTCAAAGCTAGCCTGGGCTGCATGAGACCCTGTCTCAAGAAAACAAGATGTGGTTTGAGCACTGTGTACCTGAACCCACTCAACATGTCTCCACTACTGCATATGCCCTCTGCATGGTGGCAGTATAGGACAAGGTTGAAAATGGGGATGCTCACTGAATAGAGCAATAAGGGCTGTTCTGGCTTGGGATGAAATGTAACCAAGGCTATGACCACAGCCATGATGCCCAGGTTGGACCTCATGGCATGCTCACATCCCTAGCTTGTGCGGCTGCTCCCCACTTTCTCTCTCCTCCCCTCAAATCCCTATCCTCTTTTTTTCTCATCTATAAAACAAGGATACTTAACTGGAAACCTTATTTTAAGATTTTGGTAAGTTTCTGTAGAGCCTCTGCCACAGAGCCTAGGCTTCCGAGGCATTCACCGGCAGCTGCCACTCCTGTTCTTATCACTTCTACCCTCTCCGTGGTTCTGTACCTGCCCTCTGCTCCCTCATCCCAGGTCTTCATCTTCATGTCTTCTCTCTGAGTGGTCAGCAGGCACTTCCTTCAATGTTGATTCCAGATTGCTTGTCCAGGAGATGGAGCTCCATAGATCAGATGTGCCTAACTCTGCCGTGGGCTCTTAGTGTCCCAGATAGATTTCAAGCTCACTGTCACACATGCTTATTTCAAAGTATTCTGGATAATGAGGAGTGGAAACTAGCTGACGTTTCATGTAGATGTATGGGGCCTTTTCAGTCAGCGTATAGCTTTCTAAGGTTGATGGTCACACTGCATACTGGTTAATTTTTGTCACCTTGGCACAAACTAGATTCATTTGGGAAGATGGAACATTAATAGAGAAGATGTCACAATCAGATGTGGGAGAATCCAGCCCACTGTGGGCTGTGCCACCTCTGAGCTTGGTCCTAGGTTGTATAAGATGCAAACTGAGAAAGCCAATAGGCAGCACTTTTCCTTGGCCTCTGCTTCAGTTCCTGCCTCCAGTCTCCTGCCTCTGCTCTTGTTTGAGTTCCTGCTCTAACTTCCTTCAGTGGTGGACATGTAAGCCAAATAAACCCTTTCCTCCACATCCCGAGGGTGAGCGCTCTCTGGAATAAACAGCTCCTTATTTGGCTTGGTCTAAGATTCAAACTTGCATCAGCAAATGCGAGCCTATCCGCCTTAGCCACATGGCATTCTGGGGTTGGCTGGCAAGAGTACTTTTAAGCTGTGGGCGGGCTTTCCCTGGGGTCAGAAGATTGTTTCAGTTTCCTGAGTAAACTGCTTAAGGAAGAGTCTCGGTGTTGCGTCTTCCTTGCTGGTCGAGGTGGTCTCAACAGGTTACCTCGCTCAGAATGGTTTCTTCTAGTTCCATCCATTTTCCTGCAAATCTCAAGATTCCATTGTTTTCTTTTTTTCTGCTGAGTAGTACTCCATTGTATAAATATACCACATTTTCTCTATCCATTCTTCAGTTGAGGGGCATCTAGGCTGCTTCCAGTTTCTGGCTATTACAAATAGTGCAGCCTACCCTAAAACACTTTTTGTTGTTGTTCTTAAAGGTAGAGCTAAAAGAATTTTGACAAATGTATCCCCCTGTGCCATCAACACCTGAGTCCAGACACACTGAGACAGCTGCGTGTGATGGTGTGTGCCAACAATCCCAGCACTTGGGAAGTAAAGGCAGGATCATGAGGACAAAGATCATTCTAGATTATGTAACAGGTTTGAGGCTAGCCTGTGCTACCATACCTCAAAAGCTAAAACCAAAGATTCCCCACCAACATCAAAAATTCAAAAGACCTTAGAAGTGGGAATAAAAGTGTGGCCTTTTAAAAATCACTCAATAAAAGCAACTGAAAGAAAAAAATTAAACTTTTTTTTTTTTCAACGTTCAAAACACAATGTTTCTCACCATGGCTTTGCCTTGGCTCAGCTTTTTGCAATTACAGCTTCTCCACAGAAGGCAGCTACACACACTCTTGTTTTACATATTGGGGTAACACTACAATTTAAACCACTCTGAGGGGGGGTTTCACCTAAAAAAATTCATCTCTAAACATTCCTGTGTGAGAAAAAGTGAAACTAAAACTCCAACGAGATTCCCCGAGTTCACGGGGAATAGTTGATCACCGGATGAGGCAGGCTACTTACACTCTCAATTTACAGACATATTGCCTATTCCAGACAAGAGTTCTGCTGACAGAAGCCCATTTACTTGCACAAAATACCATAAAGCAGTGACAGTAAACAAACACAGCAGAGCATCGGGTCATCTTGTCAACCCATTAAAAACAGAGTCAAAACTCTTTCTTATGCTCACAAAACACACTGGCTCAATTAATTTATGGAAATCAGATTGGTAGTGTGATGGCTGCAGATGCTCCTGCCACGATAAGGTGTCTCCATGCAGAAGCTCAGACTACACATGTATGGGAAGGAAGATGCTACGCCGGCTGCCAGACAGCCTCATTCCTGTAATTATGTCTCCCTTTGCAAGTACAGCCCACAGAACGAATGAGACCCTCAGATTACGTAAGAGATTCCCATCCACTCTGTGAAAAGCTACACTCTATCTGCCCAAGACAGATTATGACCAAGGAAGATGTGATTGTCTTCTGTGAGACCAGGCAACACACTGAAATAACAGAACCTGGTGGCTATTTGAGATTTGAAAATGAAGCTCTAAAAATACCCCTAGGAAAGACTGCTGGTCAGATACCTTGAGCCCCAGATTTCATTTTCTGGCTCTCCCCATGGGACCATAGCTCTTGCCAAGCAGACACAAGTCTGCACTTTCCTCCAGAGCCAGAGCAAATTTGGGGTGGGGGAGTGGACCCCAAGGAAGTAGATTTCAGATTTAAGAATCCTACAATAGTAAGCCTTGACCTTCTGGCTGGAGTTCAAGTCCAGAAGGAAGCCTGCTTACTAGTGGAGAATCCCAGGTCTGTAGCCTGACCACAGTGGGCAGAGAAGATCCATGCATATCTCCAAACTTTCCTCCACCCTCCCCAGAACAGAGAAGAAAGGGCCAAATGCCAGCTGCACTCTGTCTGAAAGAGAAGCCATGCAGGTGGCAAGATGCGGGCAGGGCTGTACCTGTTCCCCAAGAAGGACTCTTGTGGATTCCCAGGTCTCATGGAACCCAACTGGGAAGAGAGAACTCCCAAGAAAGACTCTCCCTCCCAGTAGCTGTGTGGACAGCCCTTCAGGCAAGGCAGCTTGTGGTGAGGAGGTGGGAGAAGGTGGGAGATGACTCACAGAAAAGACATGGCTACCAGTCATGAGGCTGCTAACCAGGGCTCTGCTATCTTCTTTTGGCTCCTGGCTAGCTCTTAGACCTCTGCACCACCACCACCACCACCACACCACCACCACCACCACCACCACCACCACCACCACCACCATCACCACCACCACCACCATAACAAATATATTTTCATTAAAATCCCTGATACCCAACTTCTGACTGAGCCCTAACTGCTGGAAGGAAGTCAACACAGAGGTTAAACTCTGTAACCTGGGGCTTTAGTCTCTGCTATCTGAGGGATATTGGATGAGTCCGAGCCTGTTATCATGGGGATGTTATCCTATCCCGTGGGATGTTATAGGGATTGGGGGCACAATGTACAGCTTCCTCCATCCCTTTTTAAATTAGGGACACAGGGCCAGACCTGCGCAACCCCCAAAGCTGCCCAGGGTGTCCACACCAGCATAACTGGTCAGATGGCCCTGACTGGTGACTGTTTTCCCTTTAATCTCTCTACCTAGTGGTGCCTCCTTCCTGCCTAAAACCATCCTCCTGAGACCGTATCCCAGCACCTCCAGAATGAGCCCTGTGTTCTTGGCATACAGCAGCCAGGCTAAGGGGAGTTTCTGTACCCCATCCCCATCCTTCATAGAGGGGCAGAGAAGGACATGGAAGGTTTAGCTACTAAGACCCAAGTTCAATGCTGCTCTTTAAATGGTCACTTTTATGTCCTGCAGGACATCACTTCAGTTGTCTAAGGCTCCACATCTAAACTTGATAAACCATGCTCACACTGACCAATTATTCAGCAGGATAGAAGTGTGCTGTCAGTAGCGGCTACTGTACCTCCTGCCACCTCATCCAGCTTCCTGTCATCCTGTGGCTTCCTCGCCCTGAAACCGAGTCCCACAGTCCATCATACTCCTGTTCCCCGCCCTGTTCCCTGCTCTCCACCCATCTTTTCTTCAGCTGCACCGATTTACTTCTTTGCCTAGGTGGCTCTTATTTCTCTTTTGGGATTCCTTTCCCAGCATGACCTTCTCTAAAATGAGTTTCTCTTAGGCTTCTGGGGAGTCCACAGAGTACCGCTGTGTGATGCAGAATGTCACCCCATCCCACAGGTTCATTTTGCCTCCAGGCTCCTCCACTGGACTGTCTGGGGGGGGGGGTGATTGACAGCTCCCATTCCTGGACCCCAGTTCCTAGCACATTACCAGACACACTCTGCATGCCCATTGAGGTGACCATGGTAATGCCCAGCAATGACCCCTGATCTAGCTTGCAACATTACAATACACACGGAGAAGCAGGGCTAGCACACATTTTGGAGCTGGAAGGAATATTCACACTGGTCTCACCCACTGCTCTTACAGGTAAGGTCTCTCACCCAGAGACCTGCTGACTTCCTGTGATGATGTGGGCAGGAGACACCTTGCCTGGTGGTCTCATGTGCCACTAGAAGAATGGTAGGACATCCTCCATGGGGCCAGCACAGGGGATAAGGTATATATGTGAGAATCTTGTTTCTCTTGGCATTCACCAAGAAGAAAGACTCTGCTGACAGTCATACAGGGACTCTGGGCTGTTCAGACAATTGACTGCATGGAACAAAAAGCACTATAGATGGGACACCCACAGTCAATGCATTTCCTAGAGCTGGAAGGAAAGAAGCCATCATGATACTAGCTTGAGAAATATACCCACAGAGTTTTTGCCTTTCCCAAAACAAACAAAAAATTGGGGATGGGAGACAGGGGCATGGATTTTTCACTGTAATTTTTAAAATGGTTTAGCTTTTCCCAATTCAGTAATTGTTGGCATGTCTGCTGGAGACACAAAATCAACATGGAAGGTGCCTGCACTTCAGGACTAGTCAGGGAATGTCATAAGCCAGGATGATAATAAAACCAAGAATCCAGCCCCATAAATAAATGGAAAAATGTAAAGAAACAGCATTCTGGCCAAGGTTCAGAAAGGAAATTTTTAAATAAAGGGGAAGGTCCCTCAGGATGAGGAAAATGATATCCCAAACTGTCTTAATCCTATACTTCCTTATGGGAAGCTCCCTAAGGTGACAGGACCCTTTGCTGAGGGTGAAGCCAGCATTGCAGAAGCCCGATGGCTCTTCCAGGCCAGTACCAAGAACCCCCACCCCCGACATGGCCACATACACACAAACCTGTCAACCACACTAGAGAAGTTCATAATTGGCTGGGGTTAGGGCCTAGAGTTTACTTTTAGGTCCAAGAGCCTATGAATCCAACATCTCTGTTATTTTATTATGAGCCAGGCCTTTCCACTTATACCAACTCCTTAATCAGGAAATGTAGCACAGTAAGCAATTTTCAAGGAAAGGCTTTGGCCACACTTTGGTTAAGTTTTGTTTGCATTCCAAAGTCCTTAGGTGTCTTCTTAAATACTTTTCATTACACAGAAAGATTTGGGCAGATTACAAATAAAAATATAGGAAGAGAATACTCAGTTGTGAACCTTAAATTCATCTAAAATAGAGAAATCTGGTCCATTTATATGTGTGCACATGTGAGCACACCACACCACACACACACACACACACACACACACACACACACACACCTATGTGGAAGCTAAATGAGAAACTAAAGAGTTTTACCTATGGTTAGTTTCCCCAAATCTCTTTATTGAATGTAATTTTGGAAGAAGCAATAAAAATTGCCCCCACAGCAGTAATCTTAGGAATGACATGGTTGGAAGACAGTGCAAACTGCCTTAGCCAAGGCTGGTCATCATCATTATTACTGTAACTTCACATTCATCCTGATGTTTCCCACTGTGGCTTCACAGAAAAGAGAGTGTGTCACCTTCTGGGCAATGAGAGATAAAGTTGAAAACAATTTTCAGATAAATTTAGGAACATTTCTCCTATGAAGATGAACTTCATGGAAAAAGAACACAGTGCCCAAGGTTCTCAGTCAGACACTGCCTGGGAGAACTGTTGCTCTCTGGGCATGCCAAGTGCCCACAAAGAGCTGGACTTGCCTGAAACGCTCACAGAGCCTGGGCAGGGAAAACAAACCAAAAACAATATTTGTAAACCTTCTGCAAACCTCACACTGTATTTGGTCAGCCCCATAGGAAAAACACTGGAAAGTCTGGAGACCGGGAAAATGTGTTAAAATAACAGTCAGTGTGCTATGCAGGCTCAGGTCGTAAGGACAGACTCCTCTCGCCTGGATTTGCTTTCAAGATCATTAGGTGTCATCAAATTCAGACTTGGGGACAGAGTGAAATGTTCACACTCACAGCAACAACTCAGGACAATTAAGCCATGGTGCTGAAGGGCTGTAGAGAGAGTGTTGACCTGCGTGGCCATTAGGGCAAGCATCTGAAGTGAGAACAGCAGATGAAATGCAGAGACTGCAATGCTCTGAGTACCTGCTTGACTGGTGTACTCCGGGATCAACATCTCCAATCGGCTACTTGGAAAGGCCAAGTTTATATCATGACATAATTTCCCAGGAAACCTCAGCTCTCAGAAGACAGTACAATTTCCTGGGAGCCTTCATCATGTCAGGCAGTATCCATGGGAATGTCTCTGGTTACGAGCTAATCCAGTTACAAACTGACAGCAACAAAATTGTCTTGCTTAATCAGCTCATGGAGATTCGTCCTCTGAAACCACATCCTCTCTTCCTGCATATACTCTCATGACTTCTTCAGAGGCCATTAGATTACAACAGTGATAGCCACTATTAAATCAGTTTTCATGACATCTATTCATGGTGTGCCCCCTACCCCAGCCAGTACCATTGGTTAGAAGGCTATGAGACAGGCATAAGCATTACAGCAAATGGTATAGGTCAGCCCTCTGTAGGAGGGTGCTTGTGGCCAACTCATTTATATATTTAGCCAATTAATATTGTTGAGCCCTAGCAGGTGCCAGGCACAAATCTAAGGACTGGCAGTAAAGCAATAAATAAGACAGCTAAAGTCCTTGCCGTTACCGGGACTCCAAACAAGCAGTTCAATTACAACAACAAAAATTATTGAAAGCGATCAGATTCTACAAGGTGAAATTAAAGAGGCAGGAGTGAAACACCAGGTTATGGTCAGTGACTTGTATAAGCCCCTGGCATCTTAGCAGGCAAGATTAGATGCAAGATTCCTCTTACTGCTCTACTTTTAAAACAATGACATAAATTAAAAGCACTTGAACAGCACAATTAAAAGGCTGGTGTGCTGAAAAGATACATTACCATAACAGAGCGGCATGGAAATGTGTCGAGTGCTTGAAGATCAGTATCACCAAGTTCAAACACAGAAGTGTGACAACCGAGGAGTGCATACACATGATTCCACAACAGAATTAGAGATGGTCCTGCTGGAAGGTCAGGTTAGGAAATGAAACGTCTCTTTTCTCACTGTTTGTGCTGGTCAGATAGTCCCCTGTACTGGTAGCCACTGTCAATACTCAATGAGTCACAGTCAACCTTCACAATACCCAGTGAGACACAGTCAACCTTCACAACATCCAGTGAGACACAATCAACCTTCACAACACCCAATAAGACACATTCACAACACTCAATGAGACACAGTCAACCTTCATAACACCCAGTGAGGCACAGTCAACCTTCACAACATCCCATGAGACACAGTCAACCTTCACAACATCCAGTGAGACACAATCAACCTTCACAACACCCAGTAAGACACATTCACAACACTCAGTGAGGCACAGTCAACCTTCACAATACTCAGGAAGGCACTGTCAACCTTTACAACACCCAGTGAGACACAGTCAAAATTCACAATACCCAAGGAGGCACAGTCAACCTTTGCAATGTACCTAAAATTGAATTTCTCCCCCTCCATCTCCAGCATCACTATCTTGTCGCTGGCCACTCAGCTCCTTTCACCTGAGCTATTGCAAAATATTGAGCTGATCTCCTACCTGACCCTCCTCTGCTGGATCAGTCATGGAAAGAAATACCTGGCACTCCAAAGGGGGAACCTAGGGATGGTCTAAAGAAGGAAGGCAGAAACAGAAATAAGAGAAGCCAGCAGAAAAAATTAAACACCCTGGAGGCTAACAAGAAGAAGCAGCTGGAGCACTACAGACTGCTGGGGCAGGAAGGACCTGTGGTCAAGAACACAGGATAGACCTTCATCTGTGGCTCAATTGCTGCCCAAAGGGAGGACAGAGGAGCCAATTTCTGACCTTTCCTTTTGCCTGCTCCCACCCACTTCTGGTATGCAGCATTGGTCCAGCCCACCTAGGAGGCAGAGGAAAGCAAGCTGAAATGAGCAGGGAAGAACCAGAGGGGGAGAGAAATATCGTGTACCTCTGTTATAAACGCATTCCACACAGTGGTGTTATCTAGGGCAATATCATGCAATTTCACATTCTTCCCTCTTCCTTAAAATACAACTCAAATGCCTGTATGCCCAGGCTGCCCAGACTGGATTCCCAAGCAGCCAGACTGGCTTGGGGGTCAACATGCTGTCCCCTTCTTCACTCTTGACCAAGCCCTGTGATGAGAATGTCTCTCACCCCAGCTCTATCCACAGTAGGATCTTCTTTGTGTGGCAGCCCGGACTAAAATACCTCCTCTGGGAGGATTTGTGGGACATTAGAATCAACAGCCCCTGATTTCCCTTCACAGTTCTTGTTCCAGTCTTTAATAACCTTTATCCCAGATATAATTAGAGCTGTTATGACTTGAACATAAACCATCCCCTACAGTTTCATTTGTGGAAGCCTTAGTCCTTGGCTAGTGGTGCTATTGTGGGAGACGGTATAGAAACTTCAGGAGGTGGGGCCTAGGTAAAGAAAGTAGGTCACAGTCCAGGGCAGGCCTTTGGAGGATACCTGGCCTTTCCTGGCCACCCATGAAATGAAATGGCTGTGTCCTCTGAAGTGCTTCCTGCCATGAGGATTCCCCCTTGACCACAGACTGCAGCCTCCAACACCTTGAACCAAAGTAAATCCTGACTCCCTTCAGTAACTTCTCTTGGGCATCTGTCACAGTGATGAAACACAACCTTTGTTTCTTAGTGGTTGAGAAACCCATCACTGACCGGAATGCAATGTTCATGTGAAGAAGGACCCTGTCACCCTTCCCATCACAGTGGCTGGGACACATCACACAGGACTGTTAAAAGCTGAAGGCTTTTAACAGTTTGTTTCTCACTGTGATACTCTTGGTGAAAGCAACTACTGTCTGTTGTTTTGTGTCCTGGGCATATAGAGGAACTGCTGTTAATGATGGGGCAACCCTCACAGTGGTCCCCTATGGTGAGAAGAGAGAACAGAGATACTCTCCGGATACTCTTCCCTTGTGGTTCCAGAGAGCCAGCATCCTCCTCCAAGCATCACATGGAGGTGTCCAGAGGGTCTTTCACTGCTCCAGTGTTTGGGGCAGAGGGTTCTAGCACTAAGTTCCCATGCAGGAAAGTCTGGACATTACACAATTAGATGGGCAACCCTACCAAACACCAATATGGTCTCATTGAGAAATACCTGTGGCTCAAACCCTCTGTCTGAAATGAGTCATTCTACTGTGAACAGTGTCCTCTAGCTTAGAGAGCTCTCCAGAATCTTCCCCATAACTTTGGATTAGAATATGACACATTAGTAAGGGTAGTCTGTGGCATACTGGTTCTGACTCACTTAGGCCTTGGACTCCTCTTAGCCATAGGTGGTGAAGGTAGGGAGCTGACAATGGCTAGCTCGTCCCATCCATCTCACCACCACGTTAAGATGCACTCAGGAGACTCCCAGCAGATGCCACGCTGGTGCGGGCAACCAGCTCTTGGATTTCCTAGCCCTAGGATGTAAGCCGAATAAGTTTTTTAGTAAGTTACTGTTCTGTGGTATCCAGTTATTTGTAACTGGTAAGAAGTTAACTGTTGACTTGACAGAAACCTGTGGTCACCTGGGGAGAGGGAACCTCAACTGAAGAACTGCCTTGGTCATGTGGCCATGTCTGTGAGGCATTTTCTTAATTGCTAATTGATGTAGGAGGGCTCAGTCCACTGTGTGTGGTATCATTCCTAGGTGGGTGAGTGGCTGTGTAAGCAAGCTAACTGAGTGAGCCAGGGAGCAAGCCAGTAAGCAACATTCCTTCATGGTCTCTGCTTTAGTTCCTGCCTTGGCTTCCCTCCAAGTAACCTGTAAGATGAGACAAACCCTTTCCTCCCAGGTTTGTTTCTGTCAATGTTTTATCATGGCAATAGAAAGAAAAGGAGGACAGTAACAAAGAAGACCAGAGAACGAGTGTAACTTCTGTGGTGTTTCACAGAGTAAGCTTCCTAGAGGTGTGTTTCTATAAGGCATCAGGGTATTTTGGGAAGAGGCAATTACTTGGGGGAAATAATTCTAGGCATATCATCAGTATGAACTAAGGTGGTATTTACAGTTTATGGTTTGAATATATAATGTTCCTTATAGGTTTATATAATTATAAACTGGTGGCAACATTTTGGTAGTAAGTTTAAGAGATAGCACCCAAATGTAGGAAATAGGCCACTGGGGTTGAGCCTCAGGTTATAGGCAACCTTCTTCTTCTACCCTAGCCCTGTGCCTCCCTATCCACTTGTATGTACATAGTCCCGGCCACACATTCCTGCCACCATCAGCTCCAACATACTTTCCCTGCCTTGATGGAATGTAACCTTTTAAACCTCAAGCCAAAGAAACTCTTCCTACATCACTTTTTATTGGGTATTTAGTCCCAGCATTGAGAGTTTGGGAATACAGGGAAGGTCAGGAGGGCAGATGGAGCCCTGTCCACTCCTGAACATTGTTTCATCTCCCTCAGAATAAGTGGAAACACTGTTTACAAACCATGGGTAGGGGTGTGTCTTCTGAAGTTCCCAGACTCAAGCAGGGGAAGTAGGCTGATGTAAAACTGAAAGTAGGGGTGATGGACCTTTGGCCATTTGGACAATCAACTTATTGCATAGGTAGGCGACCACTTCATGGCCCCCTTGGCTTTAGTTGTATTTGAAATTTTCCTATTTAGTTTTTTGTAACTTACTCCATTTTCACCCCCTTGGAAGCACACGGGACTTCTGCCATTGACTGCTCAGTCAACAAATATTTCCCGAATGCCTACCATGTGCTACCACAGTCCTAAGCCTGGAATGTGGCAGGGACCGGCCTCAAGGAATGGGCTCACATTCTTTCAATGGGCTGGTTCCTCATGGAGCAGATGCTATGGCACAGTGTGCACTGGGCTGCCCCAAGAGCATGGCACTTGAGGTCTGAGTTGCCACGGGAACCAGCACTCACACAGGAAGATGGGAAGGCACTCAGGTGGTTGAGGATCAGGCTAGGACAGAACAAATTCTCAGGCTGCCTGCCAGACCACTGGAAGCTCCTCTTCCACCTCTCTCAACATGCCCAAGTTAGGCTTCTGGAGAGAGATGGAGGCACAGAGGACAATGTGCCCACGGGGAGAGAATATCTTTGTGCATTCCATCCTAACGAGAGCCTCATGGTGGGGGCACAGAAAACCTCGAGCCTGGGAGAATTCTGTTCCTTCCCCTCTCTTGCTAAAAGACTCAGACTAACGATCCAGATGCTATGTATGGTTCATACCCACTCCTCCAGGACTGAAGGGCTCTGAGAAGTCGGTCTTATTTTCTTTCATTTCCCCCATGGTTTCTGGAAAGAATTCCTTGCTGAGGGGGAGACTATTGATTTTGTGGACTTGGGCACTTTTGTGCACTCACTGTGACTTTCTGTTCCCCCAAAAGTTTGTTTCTTAGGATATGATTCCTAAAGTGGCAGCTATGAAAAACAGTGAATCAGGGCCTCAGATAGTGTAATTTTAAAGTTGGCATGCATGTGTACTTGGGCTTATGGCAGGTTAGGCATTAAGTACTCACTTTTCATCATAGTCACAAAACACCTGAGGAGAATATGACTTAAGGAAAGCTTATTTTGGCTCACACTTTCAAAGGGTTTGCTCCATGTTTACTTAGTTCTGTTGTCCCTGGTGGTAGACTAACATGGCAGGGACCACATGATAAAGAAAAGCAGCTCACCTCACAGTGGCCAGGAAACAGATGAGCCAAAATACACTCTTCATAGCCTTGCATCTCAACAACTGACTTCTTCAAACTAGGCTCCTCCATTCTTCCATGAACTATGAATGGATCGATAAACTAAACCATTGGTGAGGTCAGATCCCCAGTGGCTGGAAACCAAATCTTTAACACATGAATCTTTCAGGGACTTTTTTTTTTGAAAGACTTATTTATTTTTATTGTATGTTATGTGTTTGAGTATTTTGCCTGAATGTATGGATGTACACCGTGTATACACCTGGTGTCTGCAGAGGCAAGAAGGGGGCACTGGAACTGGAGCTGAGGATGGTTGCGCTCTGCTGTGTGATTGCTACTAACTGAACCCCAGATCTTTTCAAGGAGTAGCAAGTGTTGTTAACCACTGAGCCATCTCTGCAGCCCCTAGGGGGACATTGCTAGATTTAAACTAAACTAGTATAATCTGGAGTCAATATAATCTGATATTGAACAACACAGTGGGAAAAATGAATGTGCTTTTGTGTTTCTAAAATTTTTTGTTGTTGTTCATTGATTTAACAAGAAAATAAAAATGTTATATATTTTAGTACGTTAGAAGGTGGACTGAATGGCTACGAATTCTTGGCTCCTGCCATTGTGAGATAAAAATCTAATTGCTCTCCCTTGGAGTCTGAGCTGGACTTGGTGACTTGCATGACCTGGGGGAATGTGGTAAAAGCAGTTCTGCCACCTCCAAAGCCAGCTCCAGCTTCACCCTGTGCTCCCAGCTTTCTGACTCTGGAGGCTGGAGGTCACAAGCTGACTACAGAGAGGCATGGGGGGTACTTCTGGGTGCCCTTTCACATTATCTGAGGAATGGGACTTGTGAGTGAAGACGCCATGGGCAGAAGAGTCCAGTGGTGACAGCATCAGGTGGAAATCACACAGAATATTCCAAAAACTGCTGCACTAAAACCAAAGAAACTAAAGCTCCAGGAGCGCAGAGGTTGGAGCCATTCAGGATGGTTTTATAGTGAGAACAGAGGGCCAGTAGATGGCTGGGCAGATAAAGGAGCTTGGCCACCCGAGTTCAATCCCTGAGACTCACAGGGTGAAAGGTAAGAACCAACTCCTGCAGTAACCTCACAGGGTGGAAGGTAAGAACCAATTCCTGCAGTGACCTTCTCACAGGGTGGAAGGTAAGAACCAACTCCTGCAGTGACCTTTAAATATGTGCTGTGGGACACACATATACACACCACCATGCACGCCTGCACACACACACACACACACACACACACACACACACACACACACACACGCACGCACACACACATACCGCCATGCATGCCTGCACACACACACACATTAAAATTTTGAAAACAGGGGCTGGAGAGATGGCTCAGAGGTTAAGAGCACCGACTGCTCTTCCAGAGGTCCTGAGTTCAATTCCCAGCAACCACATGGTGGCTCACAGCCATCTGTAATGAGTGTCCTCCTCTGGTGTGCAGATATACATGGAAGAAGAATATTGTATACATAATAAATAAATAAAATCTTTTAAAAAATTTGAAAACAATAGTTAATTAATTAAAAGTAGATATAACCACTAAGCTTTAAGATAATTTGTTAAATGATGATGGTAACACTTATATTCTACTGAAAACAACCGCAAGAATCATTTGAAGAGTAGGCATAATCACTAAATAAATCAATAATACTTATTGAAATCCACTATGGACAAAACTAAGAAATGGAACACCTAATCAAAACAATTCAGCAATACTTGGTCTGAATGAGCTATAAAACTGTTAGCTACAGTGATTTTTCAACCACAGTAGAATAAGGTAAAGAAAAGAAGTCTCAAAACAACAAACAAAAAGCAAAACAAAAACAAAAACCCCAAAACAAAATAACCACCCATAGCTCCAAGGGAAATTCTTCCACCTATATAGCTTACAACGGAGCTATGAAAGTCCATATGAAATGGTTAATATTTACAGCCAGATTGCAAGGATCTAGAATGACATTTCTCACTCGTGCATGGGTCAAGAACCCTTTGGGGGAATCCCATATTAAATAACCTGTATATCAGGTATTTACATTACAATTCATAACAGTAGCAAAATTAGTTATAAAGTAGCAATGAAGTAGTTTTATGGTTGGGGGGTCACCACAACATGAAGAATCGTATTAAAGGGTCATGGCATTGGGAAGGTTGAGAACCACTGCTGTGGAGGTCACATCTGAGGAATATCAGTCGGATCCATCCTAGCAACTCGGCACCCAACACCCTACAATGGGTCCCTAAAACCCAGTCCAAGGGTGGTGACTGTAGGAAGAAGGTACTGCAGGTCCCTCTGGGCTGGGACACTGTAGACACCTCAAACCCAGCCTCTGGTTTTCTCCCTTCCTGTGGGAGGAATAAAATCAGAACCAAGCTGAAAGGGAGAGTTCCAAACAGCAGTTTCTGCTTCTGAGAAGAAGAGTAAAGATGAGCTGGATCCCCCAGAAAGACTCTCGAGGGTCTTCAGAGCCCAGAGGGTGAACCTCCTTCTCTAACGGAAAAAAAAAATCCCCCAGTCTGCACCTCATAAGTAATGTCTGAAAACCCAGGCACTGTGCTGTGATTCCCTCCCGATGTGGTCCAAGTCAGGTCTACAACAGCACGGAGATGAAGGGATTTTCCTGCTAGATCAGAACATCACACAGGCTAATGTCTTGAAAGGAATCCTGCTACTGAAATTCTCACCGGATCTGCCCTAGAACAAGGCAGGAGTGGTCATCAATCCTGTGGAGACCACCAGGGTATCCGATCGAAAACACATTCAGAAAAGAACGCATGGGCATGCCCACCTGCTCCGAGGGCCACCAGCCAGGGAGACCGGGGCAGAACGGATGGAGGCAGATTCAGGATACATTTGAGGAAGTGCTAACTTACACAGCCATGGAAAATTCCTGATACTTATCACAGAGGGCACCGAGGAGGTTGGAGCTATAAATATGCTCCGGGACGCTTTGAAGATGGGGATTAGCAATGAGTTGTGCCAAGGGAAATGAAGCTATCAGATGGCCCCACAAGGCCCCCCTGGCTGCTACTGTCACATGGCGGGCCAGACCTGACCCAACAGGGCTTCTGTTATTCTGAAGCATGAGTGGTCCCAAATTCATGGCCGACTCAACATCTCAAGCCTCACAGAAGACAGCTGCAAGCTACAGATCTCTACTTCTGGAGGCCTAGACCACAGCACTGTGCCTAGTGATGCTCGAAGATGCAATCCCAGATACCTCCTACAGGCTAGAACCAGGTACCACTCAGTGACCAGTCCCATGCTTGCTTCTCTACCCGCCATTGACAGTGTCTGCATTGCTGGTCTTCATCTCTGTCCCCACATAGACAAATTCCCCAGAAGCAACAGCTATCCTCATACTTTTTATTTTCTACCAAGAAAGAAGATATTGTCTTAAGGGTAGAGATGGGGAGTCTATTAGACACTAACCCAAAATACCACTGCTATTAAAAATAACTAGGAGCTGGGGATTAGGACCCAGGGGCACGGTCCTTTTTCCCCTGTGTGTATCTGTGCGTGCACATGTTTGGTGGAGGTCAGAGGTCAGTACTGGGTGTCTCCCTCAATTGTATTCCATTTCATTTTTTGAAACAGGACCTCTCACTGAACATGGAGCCTGCCAGTTTGGTTAGACTGGTTTGTCACCAAGTCCCAGGGTTCGCCCTTCCTAGCTCTGTCTCCCCAGTGATGGGGTTACAGACACATGCAACTATACTTGGTGAGCTCAGGGCCTCGTGCTTGCATGATAGCCACTGGCTGAGCCATCTTCTCCAGATTTTGGTGGTGTGTGTGTGTGTGTGTGTGTGTGTGTGTGTTCAACCTATCAAAATGCCTTGAAACAATCCAAGCTGTGGGGTAGGCTGATAATAAACTGCACATACAATGCATTAAGGAACACAAAGTTCCAAGGCCCACAGCATCTGCCCTGCTTCCTTTGTCTTGCGCCAGTTATAACCTGATGTCTCCTTTGGAGCTGTTTTTAGTATCAATCATTATTCACAATAGGGAGCAGAAATTTACATCAAGTGTATTCAAGACTTTGCCCACAAATAGCTCACACTTCCTTGCCTGGCTCCCAGCTAGAAAGCAGGACTTGGGTCGCAGCTTAATGATTCCAGCAGAAAGTGTTTGTGGCCATACGCCCCTGGGAATTTCCCATGTCCCAGGAATGTTTGTGTCACTTCAGATCCTAAAACCGAGAGCACACGGTGATGACAGCAGAGTCCCTAACATCGATTGTGTGGGTGCTTTAGCTGGCTGTTCTCTGCCTCTTGCTGAACCCATGTAACCGTGTGTCTATCTGCTAAGAAAGGAGTTCTCTGTGTCATGTGGACACTGTCTCTAACCAGAACCAACTGAAAGGGGGATTCCAGAGCCTTCTACCGTTACAGACCAGCACTAACTGGACAGAAGACAGATGGAAATAAGGCCTGTGACCAACACTTCCCACCGTGGTGGACACCTCCGCCAGACTCCTCAGAACTTCTCTGGTTTTCTAACACATTCCCCCACAGGAGCACGTGCTGAGGGTTGGCTTTGTTTTGTGCTCTGCTGGAGCTGCACACAAGGCCTTGTATCACTGTACTACACCCCCAGGCCCTGCTACACCATCTTCTGCCTCCGTGTAACTCAAATGCACAGCCAGGAATTATATACATCCCAGGATATACATCCCAGGGTTTTAGAAAGTTTTTCCACAGAAGGGAGTCTGTCTGGAGTGGGACACTGGGTTAGATGGGGTCCAAGGGCTCCTTTCCTCCTTGGAGAGCTTATTGCTTTATTCCGCAGGCAGCAAGCTCCTTCAAGCCTCTTATTGCTAGAATTCAAGCATTAACAGCACTCTAAGAAATAGACACATAATACAGAGTGACTTTAAAGGATTATGTATTTTTCTAAATTCTTCGACAGTGTCATGTGTGTATAATGAATCAGTCCTTTTTACCCCCCCACTCTTTCATTCCTCCTTCCTCTAATGCTGAAGCCCTTCTTCCCAAGTTCCTCTGCAACTTTCACCTATTTCTCCCCGCCTCTGTATGTGTGTGTGTGTGTGTGTGTGTGTGTGTGTGTCTGTGTGTCTGTGTGTCTGTGTGAGTGTGTCTGTGTGTGTGTCTCTCTGTGTGTATCTGTGTGTGTGTGTGTGTGTGTGTGTGTGTGTGTCCATGTTGGTGTTCCAGATTTTAATGAGGGTTGCTTGTATGGGCAACTTTTCAATGGCTACCTGACTATAGAAAGTAACACTCCTTTCCCCAGTCACCATTAACTGGGGCCTCATATATCTTCCCCGTTCCTTGAGGAAATGCTGATGGACCTAATATTGTGCAGGTCTTGTGTGGACAACCACAGCTACAGTAAATGCAATGTCCCTGTCGTATCCAGAAGGCTGTTTCTGACACACACATCCTATTCCTTTGGGTAGTCCACTTTTTCTGCCCCTTCTTGTATAGTGCCCCCAGAGCCTTGGGGGGCAACCCAGGGTGGATTTTAAACACACCCTAGCTTTGTGTGGGTGGATCAACTCAAATGAATGGAGCCCACAGACTGACCCAGTTACCTTTCAGCTCCAGCTGCACATAGGCCACCAGCTTCTGGAGGCTGAGACAGGAGAATTAGCACAAGTAAGAGGCCAGCTTGAACCACATAGCAACAGCCTGTCTCAAAATGGGGATGGACAATCTGTCATGTGTGCAGAAAGGCCTGTGGTTGTGTCTCTGCTTGTCTAGTCATAAGACAACCCAAGGATTCGAGGACACTGAGAAACCTGTCCTGACACACACAAGCAACAGTGTGCTGAGGTGCACGGCGTATTCTTTATTGATTAAGCTGGAGTCTCGTCTCTTTGCAATGACCTTACAAGCTCTCCTGTCCAGGGCAAAGGCCCTCAGTCTAGGGTCCCAGGGAATCTGTTCCCTTTTGTAAATTCTTAAAAAGAACACTTTACTAAAGAGTCCCACAGGAGTCTTTAATGAACACTTTTAAGGAGAAACAAAACCCAAATAATGTATTATTACCCCTTGTCATGATGTTCTTATCACTGTACCAAGAAAGTAACAGATACCAACCAATAGGGTTGGTTTTCCACCATTTAACCGAGTCTAACCATCAACAAACATTAAATCTATTCAGTGCTAACGAATCATAGCACTCTCTGTTCCTGGGGACTATTAGAGTCTAATTAGAACCCACAAGATCAATGCTAAGTTGGGTGAAAAAAATATTACCATGGGAACTATGAGGGAGGGAAAAGATTAACAATCATGTAAAATTGCTCCGAATAACCATCCCTCCTGCCTACCCTCAGAACTGCTCTAGCTTGAAAACAAATAAATGCCAACCACCAGATTCTTACATTCACTGATTCAGAAAGAGAAACATCAGCCCCTAGTGTATGGGATGGGGCAGAGGGTGGGGCATGAAGCTGAGTCACAGTTACCTTGTCTCACCTTCAAAGCCTGCTTGCATCAAGTGGACTGTAAACTAACCATCACACTTGGGGTTGGGGCTTTTCCTTTGTCTGCTTTGCCCCTGAGATGGAAAGAAGCAGCTCCATGGAAGAAGGAAAGAAAGAAAAATGTATGATAAACATGTAGTGTTGTAATACGCCACACCTAGCATAGTTCAGCTGCTGCCTTGCACTAGAACAGCGTAACCATTTCTGCCTGAGAGCTACCGGACTAAGTAGAATCAGGATGGGTTAAAATTTTAGTGAGCCCTGCCTTCTTGTACTCCGGCTTTCACTTGAACCCCCTTCCTCTTATCTTGAGAAAGCAAATGTTGGCAAGACTATATCTGACACAACTGTCCAGTTAAACAAGACCCTGTTTACTAAAAACAGAATGTCCTGATGGTTGTGGCTATATCTGCATCTGTAAACTTGCTTAAACTACAGTAGAAACTTCCCTTCAGTGCCATGGAGCCCAGAGTCCACCCTCAGATGGTCACTTAAACAGGAAGTCAACAGCTGCTCAATCTGTGAAAGCTGTAAGAAATTTCAGGACGGGGATGGATGAAGTCCATTGCCCACTTGTGAGACATTAATAAAGCTGAAGTCTCCATATCTCACTTGGTGTCTCAAGAGCCAGATTTCCACAGCAGCCTAGTTGTGACACTTCATTGGAGAACTGAGACTCAGCGGTCAGGGGTGGGCACTCTTCTCTGCGTTGCATTTGTTGGGTAGACAGGTGGAAGCAGATGAGTCCCCAGGGAGTAACTAAAACCAAGAACACAGAATCGAGGCAGCACCTATGTGTGGAATCCTGAAGTGATCTCAATGATAAGAGCAGTAACTTCTGAGGTGCGCACTGCCTACCAGCAGTTGATAGCAAAGTCCCATTTCTGTAATTTCAGGTTTATAAAATATTCGATGACAACTGTTTTTGAATGACAGTAAGATTCTGGGGAATGCTGTGAAATTGTTACTCAGCATCCATGGATTCTTGCTCACAAATAAAGACAGGAAGAAAGGGCAACCCAGTCTTCAGCATTTGTTTTACTTCTGTGTTATATGTAAGTGCCTGCCTATATGTGCATCGTGTGTGTGTGTGTGTGTGTGTGTGTGTGTGTGTGTGTGTGTGTATGTGTATGTGTGTGTGTGTGTGTGTGTGTGTGTAATATCCATGAAGGCCAGAAGAGGGCATCCAATCCTCTGGAACTGGAGCTGGGGGTGTGTGAGTTAACATTTGGGTGCTGAGATTAGAACCTGGGTCCTCTGTAGGGACAGAAAGTAATCTTAACTGCTTAAGCCATCTCTCCTGTCTACATCCATCTATTTTAAAGTAGCATAGGACACTTCTCTAAAATTCTTAGCAAAAATTCCAGTTTGACATTCCACTTCCAGGAAAATCACATCCCCAGGTGACATTGGCTAATCTTGCATAAACAGATCTTATTACACCAGCTAACAGTGACACTCCAGATCTCCAGCATGGCTCTGGGTTCCAAAACACCTAGCCACTGAGTCCTAATTTGTAGCCAGCTCTGGTACTAACCAAGTATGGATCACAGCCCAATTCTTGTCATCAGCGTGCTTCATGAGTCACTCATGATGGCTGGACCTCACAGTGATTTAAGGCAGAAGAGAACATGAACCATTCGGCTAATCAGATTCTCCAAACAATTCTTAAGCCTTGGCAAATTTCCAAGAGAAAAGTGATTAACAGGGAGGCTATAACCTTTGGTTCTTTTCTCTGCTTACACCTCAACTGCCAAGGAGTGTGAATTGCCATGGGGAACAATGAAGGACACCCTGCCTTTGTTTTAGTCTTGACAGATCCACAAAGTTCTGCCAGGTAAATTACAGTTACTCAGTGCAGCTCACAGTTCTATGAACATGAACTTCCTTCTGGTTTTACAGAACCGACCGCATGCAGAAGGTGACTAACCACAGTTCAGAGCTTGGTGAGGGTGAGGGGACTGACCTACAGTCTCTTCCCACTGGTTTGCAGCTGCACATGGGCCAGCAGAGGGTCAGCTGAACCACAACCACGTGACTGGCACCTGCATCACTAAGGCAAATCAACTGGATCAAGAGAGAAAGGGCCAACATGACACATTGCTAAGATCATCTTGGCTCATGCTCCAACAGGCTCCTTGCTTGGATCTAGGATAACGTACACCCATGGCTTCCTGGGACGTGGAGCTCAGGAGAAGCCATCTCTGGCAACAAAGATGCTTTAAAAGAGAAAACCAAGGGATGTGGTCTCCTAACAGCAACAGCAGTCTGCAGACACAATCTCACTCCAATGAAGCAAAGCCTTTGCCAGAAAAGCAAAACTCCCATTCCCTTCTCCCCTGCTCTGAAGCCTACTGTTAATTCTCCACCTTCCCCACCAGGCAGATCAAGGGGGTGTGGCAGCTGAATGGAAGGATGTCATTTAACACTGAGATAAGTACAGGAGGACGCTGTTCAGGAGCACAAAGCGCCAACGTGTTTCTTTCCCTAATTTCCTCTCAAAAACTAAGGCTTTATTTAAGGGGAAATGCCGTGTCCTACAGTCATTTTCTTTTTAATCAGAGCCACTTGTATTCCCAGTTGGTTGTAAGAAAAATCACGTTCTCTCTCCCTCATGAAGAAAATGGCAATGTTCCAGAGATGGCCAGGGGCCTCACAGGAGGAGCGGTGGCTCGGATGCTGTGAGGGTTGAGGAGCATAAACATCCACATCAGGCTTCAAGTACATTAAAGTGTGGAGAGCCAGAAACCACCAACACCCAAGGCCCAGCAGCACCACACCAAAGAAAATGCCCTTGAGAAAGTTGACCCTTCAAGAAGCCAACAGATGTATGTGCAGTTTACCAGGGTCATCTGGGTGTAGAGAGGAGAGACAGGGTTAGGGTTAGGGTTAGGGTTAGGGTTGGGGTTAGGGTTAGGGTTAGGGTTAGGGTTAGGGTTGGGGTTAGGGTTAGGGTTAGGGTTAGGGTTAGGGTTAGGGTTGGGGTTAGGGTTAGGATAAACTAGATCCTTACTTGATGGTTATACACAGCTACTTTTCTTCATTCTTCTGTAGCACAGGGCCCTAATAATGAAATGCTGCTGCCCACATTACATTCTGAGCACTGGATGCTCTTTCAAAAGACCCAGGTTCAATTCCCAGCACCCACATGCAGCTCACAACTGTCTCTAACTCTGGTTCCAGGGGAATCCAATACCTTGTTCTCACCTCTGCAGGCACTAGGCATGGACATGGTGCATGGATGCACATGCAGACAGAACACTAATGTATATAAATTAGATAAATAAAAAAATTTTAAGTACCCAATGGGCTGGCAAACACTGTTACACAAGTCCGTCAGTTCGGAGAAAATGGAAAGTGCTCAGCTTTCCAAGTGACAGGGAGAATATTACCTCTGCTCTCCTAATTGTGTTAGTTCATACTTAAAGATGCATTAGGAAGCTTTTGAGAAATCACTCATCCATTGCTGCATTTTTATTTCTTTCATGGATATATTTTGCAGCTAATAGTCTTCCAAAATTAAAGAGCAAAACATGTTTCTATAAAGTCTGGAGAAACAGCAGAGAATTACTCCTAGAAGTGAGAGAAAAAAATACATTCAAAAGCAGCAAGGACCAAGAATGTGCCAGGGAAGACGGGCAGTGGTGGCGCATGCCTTTAATCCCAGCACTTGGGAGGCAGAGGCAGGCGGATTTCTGTGAGTTCGAGACCAGCCTGGTCTACAAGAGCTAGTTCCAGGGCAGGCTCCAAAGCCACAGAGAAACCCTGTCTCGAAAAAAAAACAAAAACAAAACAAACAAACAAACAAAAGAATGTGCCAGGGAAAGTTAAGTAGGCAGTGTACAGATAGGGCTTGGAGCATCAATTTTTACATTGTTTCTTTGTTCTTTTCAGTGTTGGGTGACGGATGTGATCATACAGTGCCTGGAGTTAGAGTGGCTATCTTGGGCTATGAAGTGATCTTGAGAATGTAGGCAAGCTACCGCCAGCAACTTTGCAAGATACATGGTCTCAAAAAGAAAAAGACGTGGACAGTACTGAGGAACCATATCTGTTACCCTCTGACCTCCATATGACCCTCACACACATGAGCGTGCACACACACCCACAGAAATGTATATATATGTGTGTGTGTGTGTGTGTGTGTGTGTGTGAAGATATTATTCTGTACATGTTTCTCTTATTAGTTGATGAACAAAACACTGATTGGCCAGGCAGGAAGATAATAAGTGGGACTACCAGAGGAGGAGAAGTCTGGGAAAGGTAGGCAGGAGAGCCCACCAGGACAGGCACGATGTAGCAGGCAAAGGAGATGCAGGTCTGGCATTCTCCAGTAAGCCAAACCACGTGGGAATACATAGATTAGTAGTTATGGGTTAATAATTAAGACAGAGCTAGCCAATAAGAAGCCCAAGCCATGGACCAACAGTTTCATAATTAATATAGCATCTGTGTGTTCATTTGGGACTGACGAGGCTGTGGGACCAGGCTGGTGGGAAAGAGTGCTCGTTACACACACACACACACACACACACACACACACACACACAGACACACACAGACACACACACACACACACACAGACACACACACACACACACACACACACACAGACACACACACACACACACACACACAGACACACAGACACACACACACACAGACACACACACACACACACACACACACACACACACACACACGTGTATATATATATAGAAAAAGAGACAGAGACAGAGAGATGAAATCTTCAACATCATGTGAAATGAGCCTGAGAGCTCAAGCCCTCCAATGGTTGACAGACATGGTAGCTTTAGATAAGGAAGCAGAGCTACCAGTTTATAGGAATTGAAAGCTTGACTCTATGATGGATGAGAAAGGGACCATCAGACTGCCAAGGTTTCTGCATATTGGTAACCTGCCATTCAGGCTTCATAACACTTAAAAATAAATGAGGGATGCATAGACAGGGCATCTTTTGAATCTAAAGAGAACACATGAAAAGAAGGGATCCCTTTGGGATCCCTCTCTGAAGAAACTGCAGGTACCAAGATCAATAGTACCCACTGTGACCCTAAATAAGTCCAGCTTAAAACATCTCTTGCAGGGCAGGAGATGTCTGTCATGTACAAAGTGAAACACCAGCAGCAGGAGGGAAGGAGAGAAAACAAAAGTGCTGTGTGACCCCTCCCTCCCTCTACAGGGTCATCATAGGATCATTATTAGAAAGAACATCCCCACATTCTATGATCTTCATGGGAGACTTGCCAAGCATCTTTGCTTTCAAATTAGGTCATAAAATCTAAGTCCAAATTTCCTTGACACCACAGGGAATTAAGGTGTCGCAAGTCCTACCTAAATGCAGCCCAAAGTTACAGGGTTGTACAAGGCATGCAGCTGTGTTTAAACATCAGCTGCTGCTCCGGATGTCTATACAAGACCTGAACAAGGTCAGGCCGGTTAAACCTCCAGGATAGACGAGGGAGAACAGTCAGCTCCCACCCGGAGCTAAGGAACCATTGGTGGTTGATGGCTCTGGGGGAGAGTCACTTTTCCTTCAGGGATGGCTCTCGCAGGTTGTATATGCAAAAAGTGCTCGCGCACACACACACACACACACACACACACACACACACACAGAGAGAGAGAGAGAGAGAGAGAGAGAGAGAGAGAGAGAGAGAGAGAATTTTACCTCTGAGATGTGATTGCCTGAGGATAAAAGAGTTTGAATGAAGGTGACAGATTCCAGCTTGCAGAGGGGTGATCTTGAGTTTCCCAAAGGATGTTTCCTAACACCAGTGACTAAATGGCACATGGACACACTCAGGTCCTCTCAGGTGCATCTATTTACAGAAAAATCCTAAATGCATTAAGAAATCAGAAGTACATCTTGGGAATACTGGTACAACTTCAAAGAGTATAACTGTCTCAAGGTCAAGTTTGGGTCGAAGGAGGAGCTACGGATCGCCATCATTTTGGTCTCAGAATTCAATGACAAGCTAGCAATACTATACAAAATTGACCCAGCACTAACAGGGCCAATCCCTAGCCCTGCATATTCCTCAGAGCACATAGGACATAGCACGGCCAGTACCATCTGCCAGCCTCCAGGCTCATTCATTCATTCATTTCTCATGACCTCAGCAGGCCCTTTCTATTTTGTTGATCCCATTTCTCACTTTCCCTCAAAAACATATGCTATCTTCAATAATCATTATTCAAAAAACAAGCCTTTCAGAAAGTCTAAGAATAAAGATGTTTGTTTCTACATGATTTCTTCTGTTGCCCTGAAGAAATTAATCCAAATTACCCAAGCCAAGTGTTCTTTGATAATTCCTTTTTTATTGCATCCCACAATTGTTTATATATTATCCAATGGATTCATACATTCATTTATTGGCAAATTACACTTACTGAGTAAACACTAATTACATCAAAACATTCATTCAACAGAGGGCCTACTGTGTACCTTGGGCTTGGAACCAGGGCTAGCTGCCCACAGTCAAGGTCATGGAATGACCCTGCTTGCAATGTCAACCATAAGGTACAGATTTCACCTTTCTTGGTATGGGAGAACATCCCACAACCTGAAAAATGCAAAGGTCATTATTCTTCTTTTTTGCCACTTCACACACCTCAAAAAGTTGTTACTATTTCTGACATTGATTTGTGCTAAATTTATCAAAGGGAGATGCAGGGAGGGTCAGCAGCCATCAGGAGCGTTTCTAAGATGAGTTGGTTTCTTTGGAGTTCAAAAGCATGGTATTTGCATCATAGCTCATTGTCTCAACATCTCACCTAAACCAGATCCTGTCCCCAAAGGACATGGCAGCATTTACAGCATAGGCAGACACAGTGCCAGATTTTTCATGTCAATGTTCTCCCACACCGGGAAGAAATTTGAAAACAAATAAACACACAAACACAAAAATTGAAATGTTTTAATATGAAGAGCTAAGTCATGCCTAAACTAAAGGGAAAAGAAAATGTCAATTACAGGTATAGGTTTGAGAAGATCTGACTCAAGCGCCCCATAGGTAGTATAAGTGAAACAGAAGTATTTGCAGTCTGTTCTTCTTTGCCTGTCTGTCTTGCCTCATGAGTAGTTACCACCTTACAGATGTAAGGAAAAATACTGAAATCCAGTTGTCAAAGGCATCAACACACTTGCAGGAAATAAGTGATTTTTTTTTTTAGAAGCTGACTTAGTTATCATTTATTTTTTAAGGAAACCCAATTGGTCCATTCACAGCCAGGTGAGTTCTAGACCCTTCAGGATGCAAAGAAACCATTTCAAAAAGCACTGAGGAAAGAGAATATTGACTGTTGAGGAATTTACTAAGAACATGAAACAATTTAGTGAACTTTTTCTTTTTTAGAGAAGATTTATCTTTATTTTTATGTGTATGCACACACATGTGTGTTCTCAAGCACACCTGAGTGGAGTGTGTGTGGAAGCCAGACGAGGGCATCAGATTCCCTGGAGCTGGAGTTACAGGTGGTGTGGGACACCTTGAATGGGTGCTAGGAACCAAACTCAGATCCTTGACAAGAGCAATAAATGCTCTTAACCACCGAGCCACCTCTGCAGCCCTACAACTTCTGCAGCTCAGTATGCCATGGATTCCAAACTATTCCTCTTCAAAATTGTGTTTGCAATGTTTATAAATATTTACCCAAGTTGTTACCATATATGTCTCCCAAGCACTATAAGGTAAGACAAAGTCATTTACAGAAAAATCTACAAATTAGTTTGTCTTGAGAAATACTATAAATTGATAGCTTACTTAATCCCACCCCCTCAGTGCCTAGCACAGCCCTCTAATGGGACAGAGAATAGGGCTGTGCCTATGGCACCATCATGTTTACTGATCTCTCGTGACCTGCTAGAAGCTCTCAAGTGCCTTGTGTGTGAAACTTCTGCCAGTCCTCAAGACACCCCATGATGTAGGTATGTCTTAGTATGGTCCTCACTTGAAGGCAAGAACAGTAACGTGAAGAAACTACAACTGCTCAAGCTCACAAGCTAAGGAAGCAGGAAGCTTCCATACAAACTGTAACCCCCCTCCTGCCTTCGAAGCCCATGGATGCTGGGGTGTGGGGCTGACACAGGGGCTTACTGAGGTTCCTAACTCTTTGAATGAATTTCACCATCAGTGATGAGTCAGAAGGAAGTGAACGCCATCTGATCCCATTCAGAGGAAGACTAGTTCACGTCCCCAGACACTGAAACAACAAAACTGACAAGTAGCATGAATGCAAGGAAATGAAAGCAGAGAGACACAACAGACTGTGCATGGTAGAATTCCATCCATACAGAATTCCAGAAAAGCTCAGAATTATACCGACAGCAGACTGGCAGTCACTGGGAGCCAGGGGAAGGGAAAGAACTGGCTTCAAAGGGGGAAGGTGAGGTGAGAAGTTAAGACATCCCCATTGCACCTGTGGAGACAGTTCCGAGCAGTTCCTACAACCATCACGCTTGGCTAGTCCCAAGCATGCAGCTTAGGAGCAGAATTCTGGGGCCGGAGGTGCCACACCTTGGTAAAATGCTCACCTTGCATGCATAGAGATTGGACCTGGATTCCAGGACTGTCTATAAACTGGGAATGGTACCACACATCTGGGATCCCAGTACTCCACAGGTAGAGGCAAGAGGGCCAGGCGTTTAAGGTCATCTTTCGCTATACAGTGAGTTCAGGGCCAGTTTAGGATACATGAGACCATGCCTCTAAATAAATAAGCAAATAAATAAATAAATAAATAAATAACAATTAAAGATTGAAAAACAAGGGGTAATTCTGGTGGGCAGAGATTAGACCTCAATCAATCTGATTTTCAGTGATCACTAAAAGAAAAGTGCACACTATTCATGATGCATTATGCCTGCATTCTCTTCTGCGTTTATCTTAGACTCGGGTAAGCCTATGATTGGTAGGAAATGAATGTTTTTGATGGACCAAACTTTTTCATGAGTCAAGGATTCTTATTAGCTCTGCCATTTCTTTAGTAAGCTGACCTTACACCCCAGCAAAATGTATCTTCCTTTAAACCGAAGTTCTAGCAATCAACAGAAGAAACGTTTGTGACTGATTAAGGCTAGAGTGTCAGGAAATACAAGCTGTGTGTCAGGTCACTTTCTGACCCTTTGCTCTGCAAGTGGCTTGGGCAAGCCACTGTACTCCTCTGAGCATCACTTTTCTCTATTATGAAACAGATGGGTAGGGCTGGGGAGAGGAAAAAAGAAGGGGGGAAGAAAAGGGGGGAGAGAGAGAAAGATTGGAGATCAGGGACTGGCATGGATTTCCAGAAAAAGGACCTGAATGTGTGAAGGCCCAAGAGGACAAGTGTCATCTGCCGAGATCTGAGTGTCTCAGGCTAGGGTCACAGAGTAGTGAAAAGATAAGCTTCTCAAGACTATTTCTGGATCACAAATGTCTGGGTCTAGGTTATGGCTATCTCAAAACCCATTGCGGTAAGGCTGTAAAAAAAAGAGGTCTGGCCTATTTAAAGTAAAGGGCAGCTGTTGAAACCTTCAATGCCCTGATGCAATCCATGCCACAGACTCAATCTCTTTGGTGAACTCTGTACAGAGCCTGGCATGTTGAAAAGCTGCAAAGGTGCCACCCACATTGAGGATTTTCACACATCAGCTAATCCAACCTAGAAACCCTCTAGACACGCCCAGAGACCCTGTAAAGCTCAGAGTCAAGATTGACCCTCACAGCCATCTCCATTCTGCAAAGGAAGAAAACCGAGACCCAGAGCGTTGACGCTACCCAAAGTCACCCAGTCAGCAGAGTCAGAACTGGAGTTCAAATGCTGGTGACTGAGTCCCAGGCTGGCCTCACATCAACAGGAACCACAAACAGACACACAGGCTGATCTGTCTCAGTGTTTCCTAGTTGGAAACCTCTTTGATGGCTCACCTCAAAAGTGGGTGTCTATTGCTTCTCTAGGCACTAATAGATTTCACTGTCACTGATGGTGGCCACTCTGGTCAGCATAAGTACCATCTTGCTGTCCCCTGACTCCTCTTCCCAACTTTAACAAAAGCCTGTATCTTGGTTTCTTTGCACCTTATGCTCCTCTGCCCCAAATGAATGTCAAGGCTCATGGGACAACAGCCCTGCAGAGGGAAGGGTTTCAGACAAGAGTATGTTGGGCACTCTTGCTGAAAGGCTGCCCCCCACACTGTCAGCAGATTCTCAACCTGGGGTCCCTGGGCACACACACAGAGTTATGTAAGCTAGCTCCAAGCTAGCAGCAGAGAAAATAACTGTCTTCCTTTGCCTAGGACTCTTCTTTGGCCAATTATTGGGATATACTTTCCTTGAAAAAGACTTTTAAGTTGTTACTTAAAAAAAAAAAAAAAAAACCCACAGGCATGCTGGCAGTGGGAAGAGGCCCCTAAGAAAGCACCTGCTAAGTGGAAGAGAGGGAAAGTGACATCTGCTGGAGTTTCAGGCTCCACCTTGACAGGAGCAACAAAAGCATATTGTCTGGTGTCCTTCGGGAAAGGCTTTTCCGGACCAGGATCACATAGCCTTGGGCAAAGCGCCAAGGAAATGATGTGCTGTGAACAACTTTCCCTACTTGGTTTATGGCAATATTTACTTTGCCACCAGCAAAGAGGTACAACGAGGAGCAAAGGGCTTGGGAACCTAGGCATTCTGAGTGCCAGGGAGAACACGTGTGTACTCCAAGTGCAGGCCTCAAAGTCTCCAGATCTCCTGCAGTAACCAATTGTGCATGTCTTCATCAACAGAGCATAGTTCCTACTCTGCTATGGCTGGTCTATTTCACAGAAAAGTTATCAGGAGCTCCCAGAAGACGAAGGGTTGGTATCATTGGCTTACCTGGAATGCCAAGGTTAAAGTTTAAAAGACTAAGCGCTTGGACCAACACAGCCCCCTTTAAAATGAGCTTAGTCTTCCCATTTAATCTGAGAATGAAGACTTAACTTATACTAACACAAAATACACTTGCTATACATGTTATATGTGCTTAAAGAGTATAATAAAATATACATATTGAGTAAAAAATACTGGTAGTATCAAAAGCAATGCTTGTTGGAAGAGTCAAGATACAGCACAATTAATTTAGACTGAAATGGGTTGCTTTATAGGAGGTTTTCCTAGAAGTGTTTTATGTGTGTGCACAAAATGTCTTCTGAAGGATAAGCACACAGGAGACTAAAGAGACCCTGTGAATGGGAGCTGAAGGGAGGTGGGAGACAGGGACGCAAGGGACATGTTATCTGATAGTTTTGTTTTTTTAATTTTGAATTCTGGATGGAGTTTCCACTTAAAAGGAACACATAAAGCTATTTACAATTTTGAATACGACACCTGCCCCAGAAAGCTCTGCAAATTGTGTCTGAGGCTAAACAGGAATGTGGTGTAGCTTTATTGCCTCTGTGTAGGTGTGAAATGCAGCCCCCAGGGGTCCGGAATGTCACACCACATGCCCTATGTGCCTCCAGTCAGCCAGTTCTCAGGGTTTCCCATAAGAGGTGGGGAGGACCCACCCTTAGCTCTTCCCTAGGGTTCATAAAGCTGTTTGCTAAAAGGAGATTAGATTAGGGCATAGGAACCGTGATGTCAGATGAAGCGTGTTGATAAAACCAAGATAAAAAATTATCTAAATCAGGCCAGTGAGATGGCTATGAAGGCCAAGGAGCTTGCTGCCAAGTCTGACTTCTTGTGTGTGATCCCTAAGATCTCCATGGTGGAAGGAGAGAACTGACTCCTGTAACTCGTCCTCTGACCTCTATATGTGTGTGGGCTGTGTAAGCCCCCCCCCCACAGAATAAATATATGTAACTTATAAATTTAAAAAAAAAAAAACCTAAATCAAAGTTTTTTGAACTGAGAACCATGACCCCATACACCAAATGTGTTTGGGGGCAGGGGTGAGGGTGTGTGGAGATCATGAGCTATTTGGCAACAGTGCTGAGGTTTCTGAAGATCCAAAAACCAAAAAGCGACTCAAAACCAAGTGTGTAATGAACAAGTGGGGCCTCTGGTTCTGAACTCTCAGCATGTATGCTTCGCTCTGGGCATGCCTTCACACTACACAATACCAGCAAACGCTCCCGGAACACCTGGCTACTGCATGTTATAAACCCCAGCCTCTCCAGTGAATACAAAGTTTTCTGCTCCTATAAAAACATGATGGTTTAAAAAATAAAACAAAACAGTTTTTTCATATTTTCTCATCATCAATCCCCAAATGTAAGTAACAAATTAGTATGTCTTTGGATTATATCCCATTTGGATGTTTTTATCAAACTGCTATTCTGAGTTATTGACTTGAGATCCATTTTTTAAGTCAATAATGAATTTTAGCTTGGGACTAGGACAGAATTTCCAACCATTCCTGAAATGCCTCTAATCACATTTGCCACTCTCGGTAGTTGGACCCATACAAAACAGTGGTCTAAGCCTTGCCTGTCACAAATTCAAAGTATTGATGAACTCTGAAAACCCTTGATGATTCTGTTTTTCCTGCAGTATCATATATTCAGCTAAGAGTTAATCCCGTATGTAAACTGAGCAATCTCGACCATCTCATTAGCATGCAAGCACCCATCTCATTAACATGCAAATCTGCTTCCATGTTAAACAGTAGGATTACACACAGACCAGGGAATTGGTTTAGAATGATTTCTTTATGATTTATTATAGGTAGATGTTTGATTTGTATACCTGTTTCATATACCCACATACCCAGGGTGTCAAATCTTTCTCAGAGGAGAAGGGGTCACAGGTGAAAAACATTCAAGAACACCTTGCCTCATTCACAGGTGGTGATGCCAGCACAGACAGACAGACAGACAGACAGACAGACAGACACACAATCAGACTTATTGCTACCAACCCAGATGACACAAGCGTACACCATGCCCTCTGCCATGCTACCTGCAGTTCACTGTCCACATTGGCCAAAGGGCTGCCTTCGACCAACAGAGGCAGACAATGGTACATCTACAGCACCCACGGAGCACCCCTCTCTCCAGCAGAGCCAACACTGCTCCCACAGCCTGCCAATCTGGTGATGAGTAAAGGCAAGCAATGCCCGAGAGCAAAAGAGCTGACCCTTGTGGCAAGAGTTAATGTGAACTCACATTGATGTGAGCCAGTGGGCATATTGACTTGTGTCTAACAGAAGTGAAGCTGACTGCCATAGCATGCTCCTCAAGTTGGCCAAGTCACAGGACCCTCCGGGTGGGTGTGATCTTCCTTACTGGTGCACCACTGTGAATCTGCTGAAGATCACTGGATAGGCTCATGTGCACTGGCATTACCACCCAACATGCCTTGCTGCCTCCAGCCAGAGTGGGACACCGAAGAGTCGAGACACATTTGATATCAAACAGAGTAATCTCTGTTACATTTCACTTAGCAATTTCACTTCACTCAACATTCCCTGCTAATAAATTACATATGAAGAAGATAAACAAATCCATTACAAGTGTCTGTGAAACATGTGGCCTTTACTGTATGCAGTTACACACACACACACACACACACACACACACACACACACAGAGAGAGAGAGAGAGAGAGAGAGAGAGAGAGAGAGAGAGAGAATAATAGAAATATTTTCCTCCTCTCCTTTTCTCTTTTATACAAAAGGCTGTACCTAGATTTGCACATGAACTCATCAGAGAGAAATTTACATAGGAAACTTCCCTTCCTCACTCCCACACAATGCATCTGCCAATCTAACACTTGCAGATGCAGAGAGTAGTGAGGTTACAGCAACTGAGAACAAATAGCCAAATTTACAAAAATTTGAAACTAAGAAGTATTTGGTGTTTTCCTGGAAGCAGTTTCTGGCTGAAGAGAGCTCTCTCATCTCCTGGTCAGAAGCAATGGGACAAAGCAGAGAGGACCTGCTTGCCTGGAAAGGCCTGAGTGACCATCATGCCCCAGGCAAAGGGCTGCTGCACCTGCTGGCCCAGTCTGCTCTCCTCTCTACCTCCTGGGGGGTATGGAAGTCCCCTCTTTTGAGTTGCCCCTAGTGACACACTTGTAGGCACAGAGCAAGAACAGTCACCAAAAAGGGACAGAAAGGGAAATCTGGGCCAGAAGTTGGTTCCCTTGGCAACTCAAAACAGGCTCTCAAGACCCCAGAGGGAGAAAAGACCCCAGTATCCCCATTAATAGTTTTCTCCATTTTCATGCCTTCCCAACAAGCAGTTTGGTTCCCCAGACATTCTCCATGCTGATGGCGGATTGAGAACTCTGGGTGTCTGCTGAGGATGTACTGTGTGCTGACAGTTTGGGGACAGGCTCCACAGGAAACACTCAGATGAATGTGTGCCACCCATCATTTATGATATGCTCCTCAAGGAGTTCATACTAATTGTGAATGGTATCATGAGTCATTCACTCATATATCAAGTATTGATTGGACATCACCACACTTAGGTCCATTTCTGAAGATTTAGTAGAGAAAATAATAATACATAATATTTTTTCCTTTAAGGATATAGCCTAGCTGGAAAAGTAATAAACAAGATAAATAAGGTAAGCATTATATTAGATAGTGATGAGATCAAAGGATAAGCATAAAATACGATTGAGGATATGATGATAGGAGGAATTCTACTTTAGACAGGCCAAACATGGAGGTCTCTGCAGAGGAAGTTTTTGACAAAAACCTCTGAACGATGTCAGAGAGTAAGCAAGGTGTCTACCTAGAGGAAGAGGAGTCCCAGCAGAGTGAACAAAAGTGTCTAGACCAAGTGGGAGGGTGGAGGTGGTCAAGGGAAACATTCAGGAAGCTAGAGGTAGTGGGAGCAGATGAGCAGGGCTGAGGTGGGAACCGGCTGCCTAGCCACATTAGACAGGCGGTGTCAGAACCTTCTAGCAACTGTGAGGGCCGCCCCGTTGGTTCCAAGAAGTGAAGTCGCATGACTTGGATTCTATTTGAAAAGACCTGTCCATCAGAGAAAAGGGCACTGCAATGGGGACAGTGGCAGTCATGGGATGGTAGTCTGTTAGGTTACATCTACATTGTTCTCTAATGTAGAGCTGTGTGCGATGCCTACTATCAAGGCCAACACCCCCACACTTTGGAAATGAAGTGTGGTGCAATCAATATTTAGTCTTCAGAAGATAGGGGACAGTTCTGAAAGACACACCAGAATTGCAGAGCAGGGACAGTAACGACGGGCCTTGCCACCTCACAGGTCAGCCTGGTGTGCTGGGCCTGGTCTTGAATAAGCCCTAAGATGAGACTCGTTCTTTCTATACACATGGAGGAATAAGGGTTCTGTCTGAACACCAGCTTCAAGATGACGGCAACCCAAGAACCAGTATTTGCCAAAATACTGAGGTGCCAATGCCTCTGACATACAGGGCTCCATCACCACAGGAAAGCTCAGCACCAGGGCTCCATCACCACAGGAAAGCTCAGCATCATGGCTCCACCATCACAGGAAAGCTCAGCATTTGTTGGGGGCTTCTTGGGACCTTTTAGAGGGTGGCTGGGATCAAACCCAGGGCCCTGTGCATATGGTCTACTATGAGGCTCTACCCTAGCCAATTTCCTGTTTGTTTGTTTTTCAAGTTCTCAATAGAAAAGAAACTCATAGTAAAGTGCTTCATATTGTGAGCATCTCAGCAGACCACCAGTTTTGCTATATACTTTCAGGTAACCCCACATAAGCTACTCCCACATCCTTTGACTAGAGTTCTCTGTCTGTATAATAGGGCAACCTGAGCGATGCACCTCCCTGGGGATATTCTGAGTGAAACCATTCGCAGGTAACCATGCGAAACTATTTGTCAGGGAGTGTGCACATTGTTCAATAGACTGCTTCGCTTTTGAAACATAAGAGAAGTTCTAAGTTCATGTGTGTTTGTTGTTGTCTTTTAAACAATAGAAGACTCACAAAGATGTAAAACTAGATTAAAGAAGTCCCTTGTACCCTTCACCCAGTTTCCTCAGAGGGCAAAGAATTTATCTAAGCTGTATCTTTTTAAAAATCCCCCACGTTTTACGAGATTAAATATTATCTGCTCCATTTCACAGATAGGAAACTAAGGCTCACAGAGGGAAGTTTTTTTTTTTTTTTTTTTTTTTTTTTTTTTTTTTTTTTTTTTTTTTTTTTTTAAACTTGCCCTGAGTCACATGTACTTAGGGGAACTGTGAAACTAACACAGTGACAAATTCAGCTTCCACATCTCATTCTTGGGGAGTGGCCCAGAAAGCAAGTCACAGAGGGCAGAAGTCACCCTACCCATCTTACTCTAACACAGATGGACAGCTTTGTGAAAAATCGAAGTGTAAGAATATATCCCTCAAGCTGGGACTAGTGACATAAGCCTGTGGTCCCAATGACTTGAGAAGATGAGGCAGGAGAATAACAAGAACAAGGCCTTCCTGAACTCAGAAGTAAACTCAAGTTCAGTGTGGGGCAACTAGTGAGACCCAAAAGTTTGGGAGTATAGCTCAGTGGTAGAACACTTGCCCAACATGCTTGAAGACTTTGATTCAATTACCAATTCCACTCACAGAAGAAGGGAGACAAAGAAAATGCCTCCAAGAAACAAAATAGCATTCACAAACATTTTGCTGAGATACTTGTCTGCCTATTTGGGAGACTGAAGGCTCTTTGAGAACCCTCAGAGGTACATGAGGCTTCTCAGATCCCATCAATCCACACGGCACCAGGTTTTACAGAGATTCCCTGGGAGAAGGCCCTGAGTCCTAAAGCCAAATCATCTTAAATATACCTTCCCCTAGCAAGAGGAGTTCTTTGTAGAATAATAAGGATTCCCTGATAGTAACAATAAGGTTTTAAAATAATCAAAATAACATTTACATATTGTGCAGGGTCACTTATGTTCTCATCTAAACCTTCAATATCTATGTCATTAGCCCACATTTTAAAGTTTAACTAAGAGAAGCACAGGTGGGTAAAGTAACTATGTCCTGAGTACAGAAATTCTGGCATTGAGGTCCGTGTAACCTAACCACTACTCACCCTGCCTCTCCGAAGACTAAAAAGACCTACTTGGGACTGACTGGGGTACACACTTGCTGGAGAGATGGATCCCTTGCTTCTATGGAAGTCCTTGTTCAGTTCCCAGCACCTACATCTGACAGCTCCTAACCACCTGTAACTCAAGTTCCAGGGGATCCAACACCCTCTTCTGGCCTCTGTAGGCATTGCAACTCACACACACACACACACACACACACACACACACACACACACACCCCACACACACACTGTGATGGTCTGAATAGAAGTGTCCCCATAGACTCATGTGTTTGAATTTGTGACCCATAGGGAGTGGCACTATTAGGAAGTGTGGTCTTGTTGAAATAGGTGTGGCCTTGGTGAAGGAAATGTGTCACAGTGGCTTTGTGGTGTTATATGCTCAAGCTCGGCCCAGTGACACAGTCTCTTTCTGCTGCCTACAGAGCAAGTTGTAGAACTCTCAGCTCCTTCTCCAGCACGGTGTCTGCCTGTGTGCCATCATGTCCTGCCATTATGATAATGAACTAAAATTCTGAAACTGTAAGTCAGCCCCAGTTAAGTGTTTTCCTTTTTAAGAGTTGCCATGGTCATGGTGTCTCTTCACAGTAATAAAATCCCTAACACACACACACACACACACACACACACACAAATAATAAAAGCAATTTTTTAAGACCCTTGGAAAGTCCTGTGATTCTAAGTTGTCTTCTTCCCTTCCCACAGGGCTCTGGTTGATGCTGTGGTTTTCATTTTAATTATCTTATTATTCAGGCACAAACACCTTGTTTTTAAGAATGGTTTCTGGGGACCACTGGGAAAAGCTACTGTTTTCTCTATACCTGCTCCCCTGGGCATGAGCCAATGGGGAGCTTTTCTGCAGGTGAAGCTTGGTACCCCTCCCCTGTGAAGTCAGGTCCTTGTTTCTTTCAATGCCTGTGCATAAGTGGTTTGCCTCAACCCAGCCCATCCCAAAGAAGTTACGCCACTAAGACCTGTGGGGACTTTTCTTCTGGGGAAGTCCTTGAGTCTTCAAAAATCTTCCACACCTTCAAACAAGGCTTGTTCCATTTTTGCTTGTTGCTTGTTTAGTTGCTGAGACAGTACCTCTCTATGTAGCCCTGTCTGGCCTGTAACTTACTTTGTAGACCTGGCTGGCCTTTGAAGCAATCTTCCTACCTGCCTCTCCCTCCCAAGTTCTAGAATTGCAACTTTACATCACCTTGCCTGATTTCTTCTACCAAAAAAAAAAAATCTTTAAAACTGTTTCTATCACTTTGCAATTGTAGTTGTCATTTTCTAGAGGGCCTAAGTTTACCTTCAAATGAGGAAAGAGGATATTTAACAGGAAATAAGATAGGTATATGGGTCCTCTTTGAATAAGGAACTCTACCAAACCTACATGACAGAGTATTCTAGGGAACAAAAGCCATTCTGTGATCTTCACAACAATAAAGGTCTTTGGAGGCAACATGATTCCATAAGCAGCAGAGTGGCTAACAGCATGAACGCTCAGTTCTAGATGGACTCACTTACAATGGACAACATGCTGAGTTTATCACTTACCCGATCTATTTACCCAGCGCTTTCCCAGCCATCCTCTGCCAGCAAAGACACCCAGAATTTCCATTGTCCTAGCTCCCATCGCTACTGGAAATAGCATTTGAGCATCCCGACACCAGCACTGATGTGTTGGCTGCTCCTAACAGGTCATGCAGAGTTTTACATTTCAGAAACAATGGTTGATAGAGAGGAGCAAAATACTGTGTGGGAGTGTAGAAGAGAGCACACTGTTTATTTACTGAGAAAGTCTTAGGAACACACAAGCGTCTTTTTCTAACAATGCTAGGATATAAAGTTTAATATAGATGTTGCTATGGTGATCTTCACATTTGCAGATTCCCATGGGTAATTCAACATGGTGCTATACTTTGAGGTAGTTGTGAAGATAATTTCCTAATGTCAGCTCAAGGAAGGAAAAAAATCCAGAGAGATTTGTCCACGGGGACATTTGTGCTCACCAATTTTCTATACTTGTGAAGCCAACTCCAAGTCCAGACATTAATCTCTAGAGCTCTCTTTATTTGTGACCTTGCCTAGATTTCCTTACTGTCTGATGAAATAAAAATAATCAGTCCTTTAAAAAAAATCCTTTTTTTTAAAAAAAAAAAAAACAATCCTATTTCTAGAATCTATGGGAACGTTCCACAAGGCATGCTTATCTCTAATTCTTCCTTTCTTCATGCCCAGGAAAACCCCCTTGCCATTCAGTCACCAAGTATGTTTTTCCCCTGGGGAAACACTGTCTTCCAGTTTTTCCTACTTTCTCATGTATTGGGAGTGGGGAGATTTAGAAATATTGAGCAGTCAGGTTAATTAAAACTACATGATACAGCCAGTTGGTGGTGGCGCATGCCTTTGATCCCAGCACTCGGGAGGCAGAGGCAAGGGATCTCTGTGAGTTCGAGACCAACTACAAGAGCTAGTTCCAGGACAGCTTCCAAAGCCACAGAGAAACCCTGTCTCAAACAAAAAACAAAACAAAACAAAACAACAACAACAAAAAACAGAAAAAAAGAAAAAAGAAAAAAAACCACAAACTTCCAGATACTCATAATGCCATTGATCTATGCAATGTAAAATGGTTAGGGTTTCACATATACTGCTATGTATAGTTTAACTGCACAAAACAAAACATGTTTGATCAGGACATGTAACTTATAACCAGTTTAATCCTCTTTAAAGACAACTTAGTGTTTTTTTTTTTAGAAAACAAAATAAATTATAAAATAAAAAGAAAGTAGACATGGATGGCATGTTTTTAATCCTACCATTTCACAGAAATACCTGTTATAAAATTAACCAACTTGAACATCCCCCTTTAAGGTAAAAATATGACTTACACAATCTCATAATTTCATACAGGGAAGGATGAATGGTGCATTGGACTATTTATCTCTGTTTTAAATATATAAATATATTATCTCATGGTCATCAACTAAGGTAGTATAGAATAATTAGTGGATTCCTTAGTTATTTTTCCTGTAGCTATGACAAAATACTCTTGTAAAAAGCAACTTAAAGGGGGAGAGGAGACTTGTTTGTGCTCACAGTTCAAGGGTACAGTACATCATGACAGGGAAGTCCTGACAAAGGGAGCCTGAGGTGGCTAGTCACCTAGATCCACCGGTAACAGCAGAAAATGTCCACCTAGCTTTCTCCTCCGTATGCAGCCAAGGATCCTAGCCTAGGGAATGTCACTGCCCACCTTTAGGGTGAGCCTTTCTACTTTAGTCAACCCAATTAAGATGATCCCTCATAGGTGTGTCTGGAGGCTCTCCTCTTAGGTGACTTTAGATCTGCCAAGTTGATGTCACTCACCATCACAGTAGCCTTCAACCACACATATTTCACCCTGACATAGAAGGTCATTTTTATTAGTAACAAGAAAGTACCCAGTGGGGAAGGATCCCTAAGACGAGCATCTTCAAGGGCTCCACAAGCCTAATGGGTCAGTCCAAGGGCTACATACTGGCAACCTTGCAAAGGGCTTTCTGGAAAGAGAACACATTAGTTACTTTTCAAAAGTTTTAAGCGTCTCTGTGAAGAGAAACCAGCTCAATGCCCAAAGCAGAGAAGGACAGCCTGCCTGGGACACTGTCATTCATGCCCAAACATGGTTGTTAAGAGAATCCAGGTGTCCTCCTGAGTGGAAGTGTCCTCCCTCAGAAGAAAAACTTATTTGGTGTCCTGCATGGTCTCTGCAGGTGCAAGCAGCAGGGCAAATACAAAGTCCAGATGCAGCTTTAGAAGTCCACAGACTCTGGCAGGAGTCCTTCAGTGATGCCCCCTACACAGTGTAAGCTTACTACCCTTTCAGCATGTATCTGGAAGGGCTACCGTCATGGGACAGGCAGTAGAAGAAAGATCACTAGGGCTACCCAGCTGTCAGCTTAGTTACAGGCTAAGTGAGAGACTCTCTTAAGGAACTGTGGCAAAGCAGGATGTCTCCTGGGAAGATGAGCCCAGGAACTACATTCTCTAAAGCCCTTGCTGACATCCAGGGGGTGAGGCCTTGAGGAGGTTCCCCTCCCAAGTCCACAGCCAACCCTGATTGGGCAATTACTAAACACATGGCACAAGGATTCCCCTAAAATGACAATAGGGGACCAGAGCTACATTGTTTAAATTAAAAAACAAAATCTTACAACTACAGTGATTGTGTATACGTGTCCCAACCACACTGACAAAAGTCTGATAAACCGAATTAAAAAAAAAAAAAAAAAAAAAGGTGGAAGATCGGTTTTGTAAGAAGCCAGAGGACATCGCAGTGAGGCCCACTGGAGTGCTCATTGTGACCTAAAAGATAAATGATTCATAGAATTGTGTTTTCAGTGACCCAGATAAAACCTAGAAGTGGTGGGGAGTGACTATGAAAGTGAAATGACTTTACCAGACAGAGTCCTTAAGGGGACTCCTGGGGCAGAATGCAGGAGGAGGCAGAGTCTTGACAGTCACACTGGCTGACATAAAACACCCCACTTGCCTGGTGCCAACAGGTATCATCCCTCAAGGGTACTCTTAGCTGGGCCCCCAATGGGAGGAACTAGCAAAGCTCTAATTCCACAGTCCAATATATAATGAACTGTATAATCGTGTAGGAAAGTTGAAAGCCAACTTATTGTCAAAGCATCTGCCATGCTCACAGCACATGCCACATCATACATCCTGTGTTGACATCTCCGATTATGAAGGACATGCATCAGGGCCAATGAAGACCACTACTGCACCATGATGAAGACCACAGCTGCGCCATGATGAAGACCACAGCTGCACCATGATGAAGACCACAGCTGCACCATGATGAAGACCACAGCTGCACCATGATGAAGACCACAGCTGCGCCATGATGAAGACCACAGCTCTGCCATGATGAAGACCACAGCTGCACCATGATGAAGACCACAGCTGCACCATGATGAAGACCACAGCTGCGCCATGATGAAGACCACAGCTCTGCCATGATGAAGACCACAGCTGCACCATGATGAAGACCACAGCTCTGCCATGATGAAGACCACAGCTGCACCATGGTGAAGACCACAGCTGCACCATGATGAAGACCACAGCTCTGCCATGATGAAGACCACAGCTGCACCATGATGAAGACCACAGCTGCACCATGATGAAGACCACAGCTGCACCATGATGAAGACCACAGCTGCGCCATGATGAAGACCACAGCTCTGCCATGATGAAGACCACAGCTGCACCATGATGAAGACCACAGCTGCACCATGATGAAGACCACAGCTGCACCATGATGAAGACTACAGCTGCACCATGATGAAGACCACAGCTGCGCCATGATGAAGACCACAGCTCTGCCATGATGAAGACCACAGCTGCACCATGATGAAGACCACAGCTGCACCATGATGAAGACCACAGCTGCACCATGATGAAGACCACAGCTGCGCCATGATGAAGACCACAGCTCTGCCATGATGAAGACCACAGCTGCACCATGATGAAGACCACAGCTGCACCATGATGAAGACCACAGCTGCACCATGATGAAGACTACAGCTGCACCATGATGAAGACCACAGCTGCGCCATGATGAAGACTACAGCTGCACCATGATGAAGACCACAGCTGCACCATGATGAAGACCACAGCTGCACCATGGTGAAGACCACAGCTGTGCCATGATGCTGGAACAGACTCATCTGTGTGCATGTGGCTCACTGTTCTCCCCTCCAAGCTGCTCTTCCAAGAATCACGGTCAGTCAGAGAACATGAAACACTGAAGCACAGAGCTGAAGGGACACTGACGTCACCTGGTCTACCGCAACCATCATAACAGGGACAAAATAGCACCCAGAAGAAAAAGTGACCCATCTAGCAGCTCCAAAACAGCACATCATACGAGTTCACCTCACAGATCCTGTGCTCTGGCTTTGTCTTGATCACCACTTTTTAAATCTCTCTCTCTCTCTCTCTCTCTCTCTCTCTCTCTCTCTCTCTCTCTCTCTGACACACACACACACACACACACACACACACACACACACACACACACACACACACACCCCACATTTTGCATGTTAAGGACAGGAAACAACCTCAGGTGTCAGTCCACTTTGTTTGAGACAGGGTCCTTCTTGTTTATTGCTGCACATACCAGGCTGGGTGCCCCCATGAACTTCTGAAGATTCTCCTGTCCCTGTCTCCACCTCACAGTAAGAGTGGAGCACAGAGGTTGCAGATACTGCCACGCCCAGCTTTTACATGGCTCTGGGTACCTAAATTTGGTGCATGCTCTACCCACTGAGCCACCTTCCCTTGCTTTGACCATTACTTTTTCAAGTTTTCCCTTCCTTTCTTTAGTGAGCACCTGTGTGCATCTGGGTTAATCAAACGAAATACATTATCCAAGAGGTTGCCACAATTAATTCTTTTTAAACTCTCCTTCTTTCAATATCAGAAAAGACACACAATAGCACTTAGCTTACAGATGTGCATGCAGAATTAAAACAGTTAGTGAGAAGGGCCAACCTAATTCTATTACAAAGTCTCATTACCCAAATACAACTCAGGAAATAGAGTGATCAAGCCAGCTCTGTGTTAAATTGCAAGCCCAAATGCAAACTTGCCATCTGCTAGGGCACATGACAGGGTTTTCAAAGAAAAGTGACCACAGGCCACTTAAAACCTTCATTAGTCAAAGGCACACTGCCCTTGCAAGGCAAGACCCCGAGCTCCTGCTGATGGCAGCAGAGCCGCCGCCTGCACTGCGGATTTGGATGCAGACAGAAACTTGACTTCCCACTTCATCAGCAGGGACAGCACTCCTTTTGGAACAGCCATCTGGATTCCAAAACATAAAACTGGTCCCCCAACCGCACATGTTTAAATGTCAACAGTGTACAGCGTTGTCCAGAGACATGGACCAGCTGGCTTTCCCAACTCGTGCTTGGCTAGCGTGTGGCATGTTAGCCATCATCACCGTTGGAACAGGTGGCTGTGGCAGTGTTTAAGTGTCAGGAGAGTCATTTTGTCGTTCATAAAAATCACAGCAAAATAGCTCAAATTTAGATCAATAGTATTAAACAGTTCTGCCTCTAAGCAGTCAAATTCTCTCATAAAGGAAATCAAACTTTAAATTATAATGGAAAAGTGTTTTTTTTTTTAAAGAAAAAAGTTTCCTATTGTGAGCTAGCAGACAAAACAAAAAACAAAACAAAACAAAACAAAAAACAATTGCCCAGAAAAGCCTCAATGAACTTACGTACTCCTCCATGGCTATACAACTTGTAATGTCACTTCAAAATTATGGGGCAGATACATGTTAGGGACAGCAAATCCTAGCCTGCTCCTGCGCTCTGGTCCCACGTCATCTCTGACTCAGATGCCATTTTACTAATAAAGGAACGAATGAGATGATTCTTCACTCACGCGCTCGTCAAGCACCCACTCTGTGAAGCACCGAGAGATGCGGTGAGTAAGACGGGGTTTGTGTCTCTCTTCTACCGGACGTGTTTTCCATTTATTAAAAAGAATCAAATCTGTATGACATGGGAAGCCTCGCATTGTGTCTTCTATAAATTTTACAGCCAATACACAGCCTGCTGCTAAACTCTGCTCCTTCCCACAGCCTTCAACAAAGCTGACTTGTAACCTCCTTCCCGTTATCAGATTATTACTGGCTGAGCGTTTCCAAGGGCCTCAGAGGAAAAAGAAACTTAATGTAATAGAGGGGGAGGTGTAGGCAGTAAAGAGGATAAATATGATCAAAGTACCTTACACACATGCATGAAAATGTCCTCGTGAACTCATTGTTTTTACTGATTAAAACATAGTTAAAAAAGAAGAAAAACTCCAGGCTGCCTATTTGGTCTATCATCAATACCATCATACCCTGGGTCTCTGGAACAGTGGGTTCTCAACCTGGAGGTTGAATGACCCTTTTACAGGGGTCTCATATCACATATCCTACCTATCATATATTTACATTACAATTCATAACAGTAGCAAAATTACAGTTATGAAGCAGCAATGAAAATAATTTTATGGTGTGGGGGTTCACCACAATGTGAGGAACTATGTTAAAGGGTCACAGCATTAGGAAGCTTAAGAACCACTGCTCTAGAGTTAAGAGTTCAACAATAGCCAGGCAGGAAAGTGCAGGTGCTTGGTCCATCGTGTCCACCATGCTGGGATCATCAATCTTCAAAAAACAAAACAGAAGTCACAAGCACAGAACGGCTCTTTTTCTCTTTCTAAGAACAATGCATCTCCTTGCATTGGATGTAGGGCATTGGGGCTAATGTCCCTGCTATGCAGGTGGGTGATGCTACGAAGTCATATCCAGTGGTAGGAGACCAGAACTGAACGGTGTAGTTCCTGCAGTGGCACTTTCTGAACTAACCACATGGTTCAATTACGCGCCTCCTTGAGTCTGCTTCACTCTGACCAGGAAGGTAATGCTATCTATTCCCAGGGGGTGTTAAGTCACTGTAGTACAGAGCTTGATGTAAGCGCTCAGGTAGGACTTCCCCCACTGAGGTCCTGTCACCTGTCACTTCTCACCCTATGTGCCATAGGCAATGTGGTAGGTGAGCCAGATGAAGGCAGCTGTGGAATATTCCTTTGTACTGTGTGAATATATGTCACCGTGATTGGTTTAATAAACAAGCTCACTGACCAATAGCTGGACACGATACCATGAGGCAGGAAAGCCAAACTGAGAATGATGGGATGAGGAAGGGCTGAGTCAGAGAGATGCCAGCCAGCCCCCGAGAAAGCAGGTTATGTAGAGAATGAGGTAACAAGCCATGAGCCACGTGGCAAAGCATAAATAGAAATATGGGCTAATTTAAATGTAAGAGTTAGCTAGTAACAAGCCTGAGCTATCAGCCTGGCATTCATAGGTAATATTAAGCCACTGAGTGATTATTTGAGAGCAGCTGAGGGACAGGAAGACTCCACCTACATACAACTTTATCAAGCAGATATCATGAAGGTCACCCTGGGTGGGGGGGAGTGAGGAATAACAGATAAGAACAAATCACAACTTATCTATGCGGCTAACCCAGCCACGTGAGGTAGCAGGCCAGGGTCCCTCCTGAGACAACTGTCCAGTTCTGTCTTGATCACACCATGAGATGCTCACAACATACGTGCCCAGCCCAACAATACTCCAACACAAATATAAAAGCCTGGTGGGTCACTAGAGATGAGTAAGCCAAACGTGGTAAGCAGAACTGTGCCCCAGAGATGTGCACATCCTCCTGTCCAGAGGCTGGCAGAGGGGAATTAAGGTCACAGGTGGAGAGAAGACTGCTCATTCACCTAAGAGTAAGATAGGAAGGTTTTCTAATGAATCCCATCTAATCCATAAAGGCCCTAAAACATACAAAAGAGGTTAAAGAGACAGCCAATGAGGCAGCGTGAGAAGAATTCCACCTGATAGTGCTAGCCTAGGACATAGGGGAGGGGTAAGTCCAGGACTCTGGGTGCCTCTAACAGCCAGAATGAATGAGGAAAGAGACTGTCCCCTAACAATAGCAGAAGGAACACAGCCCACTCCACTCCTTGATCATAGCCCCTGAAATCCAATACATGTTTCTAAACACCCAAAATGCACTGAGGATAAACGTGTAGCTCTGAGCCACTACACTAAGGTGTGTGGGGTTGTTACAGCAGTAATATGACACTAATACACCACACTACCCAACAGAAACCTCTAGAGCATGGATTACAGCAGCCCCGGCCATCTCCAGTAAGAGGGGCTTTGTCAAACACCCCCCTTCACCTTGTGAGGTTTGACTCAATTTCACATCCCTCAGAATAGGGAGTTTCTGAGACCCTCTGACGGTACTAGGGAATGAAGGGCCATGTCCAGCCCCTCCACCAGACAGACACACCTTCCTCCCCCACCACTCCCTTTTTCCTTCCTTCCTCCCTCCTTTTCTACTTCCTTCCTCTTTGTTCCCCTCCATTCATTCATTCCCTGCCCTTCCTTTCTTCATTCTTCCTTGTTTTCCACAAATAACTACTGAGGATCTAATATGTGCAACATACTTCTAGAGTCAAGCAAAACAAATCTGATTCATCAATCTGAAAAGCACATTAACCAAAGGGCTATGCATCCAGAGTGTGATTTTCATAGCAATAAGTGCATTTTTACATCACGGCCTATGACACATACACATGAAAGCAGAACAAAACCTTCACAAAACAATAACGGACTGGTGCTTTACCAAAGGAGATTGTAATGGCTGTTCTTGACTGTCAACAACATGACTACATGTAGAATTAACTAAAACCCAAGCTACTGGGGTATTCCTGTGAGGAATTTTTCTTGATAGGATCATTTGAGAAGACACACCTTTAATGCCAATCTTTTGAAGTGGGGAGACCCACCTTAAATCTGGGCCACACCTTCTGGTGGTAGCCTATATAAAGGACATGGAAGAAGCTCTTCTTTGCCTGCTTGTCCTCACTTTCACTGGCAAGTCCATCCCTTCACTGGCATTAGAAATTACTTTTTTTTGGTGTTTTTCAAGACAGGGTTTCTCTGTGGCTTTGGAGGCTGTCCTAGAACTAGCTCTTGTAGACCAGGCTGGTCTCGAACTCACAGAGATCCACCTGCCTCTGCCTCCCGAGTGCTGGGATTAAAGGCTTGCGCCACCAACGCCCAGCTTAAGAGATTACTTTTTTGGAATTCCAGGGCATACAGAAGACCAGTGGAGACATCCAGTAATGTGGACTCAACACCTATTGGATTCTTGGACTTTCCATTAGGAGACAGCCATTGTTGGACTAGCTGGACCATAGTCTGTAAGCCACTCTAATAAATCCCATAATGTCTATATCCACTCTCTGTCTCTGTCTGTCTTTGTCTCTCTCTGTGTGTATATGCATGTGTGTGTGTCTGTCTCTGTTTCTTTCTGTGTGTGTGTGTGTGTGTGTGTGTGTGTGTTTCTCTCTCTGCATATGTATGTGTGTGTGTGCGTGCGTGCGTGCGTGCGTGCGTGCGTGCGTGCGTGCGTGCGTGCGTGTGTGTGTGTGTGTGTGTGTGTGTGTGTGTGTATCAGAACATTGACATCTTCTCTATAAGACAGGCAGGCTCCAGAGGGTCTCATGCCAGGAAAGATACCTATCTTCTGCTCACAGCTTCTAAAGCCAGAACCAGTGGCAAGACCTCATGATGGAGGAGACATAATATACTCATACATATACACATACATATGCACACTTATACACATATACTCATACACCCCTCTGCTAGCTTCTGGACAGTAGGATATGGACATCTCTGGAGACTAGCACTCTGCCTGCTGCATTTGTCTTACTGTAAGATTGTTAATTACTAGTGACCCACCGGTATTTTGTGTTGGACTGGGCACAGATAGATGATAGACAGATAGATAGATAGATAGATAGATAGATAGATAGATAGATAATGGATGGATAGATGGATGGATGGATGGAGATAGATAAGTAGGTATATAGATGACAGATAGTAAATAGGGATTCATCCTATCAGTTCTGTTTCTCTCAGCAACCCTGAATAGCACAGAGACTTATTTTGCTTCCTGTGCTATCCTGGGTTCTGACTGACATCCCCTACCCTGTTCTATTCTACGCTTTATTCTGAATAAGAACAACATGAACTGGTTTCATGACCTAGTAATGGATCCAACCTCTCAGCTGGGAAAACTCTGACCCAGAAGCTCCGATACCTGCCTTTGGGGAGATGACCATTCCTCAGCTCCACTCAGGATCTGCATCTAAAATGTATGCCAGGCCTTCGTGGGTTCCAGACCCTTTCTTTCCACACCATTTATGGTTTGGGTGTAAAAGGTTCTCAGCAGCTCCTGTGTATGAACATTTGTTTCCCAGCTGGAATCTTTAGGAGATGGGGCCACCTAATTGGAGGAGATGGCTGATGGGTGAGGGGGTAATATGAGGTTTATTACACCACTTCCTGTCCTCTGCTTGCTTCCCGGCTCACTCAGAAATGAACGAGCAACCTCACATTCCTGACCTCAAAGCTGAGAGCCACCCCTGCAGCCACATGTTGCTGCCATGATACGCTGTACGCTTACCTCAAGCCTTACTCCAGAGCGAAACCTTTCCTCCCTTAGTTGCATCAATGAGCAAAGTAACTAACATAGTGCCCAGCACTACCCATCCATGGTCAATTGACTCAGGCTCAGGATTCCAAGCTTTTCAGAGATGGCCATTACCCACGGCTATCACAACACAAGCTCATTACCCTTGAAGGAAGGAACGAAAGGTGCAGAGTGTGGAAATCGTGACTCACTGTTCCTGTCAACCAGGTATATGTCTAAAAATGTCACTCGACTGACATCATAGCAGAGGGCTTAGAGCAGTGAGGAATAAACAGCGTATGAAGAACCAATGAGAGGCAGCCACAGAGACCATGCTTTGTATAGCAAGAGGCAGCAGAGCATGTGGGCGGAGCATCAAAAGACTGAAGATGTGCTAAACTGACCTGATTAATCACCTGGAAATATCTAGGGAAGGTTACTGGCTGAATATGCAAAAGATAGGGATGAGGCCCCAGCAAGGCTGTGCCCAGGAGGAGAGCTCAGCCTGAATGTGCTTCAAGGGTATTCCTTCCACAGGTGTCACAGGCCAGCCACCAGCTTCAGAGGACACCACTATAAAAAGAAGCCAAGAGTCACAGTACCCTTTACACAGGAGGAGCCTTGTTTGCAGATGCTTTTTTTCTAACGGGAATTTTCACTCTCAATTACTTGTCATCCTACCTAATGACATAGATTGAAACTTCGATCTTCAAGGGCTGATACCAGATCACCCATTTAGAAAAACACTACCCTGCTTTTGCAAATCCAGTTTGCTGCCTGGAGACTCCCAGGCAGAACTGCTGGCCAGTCAGAGGCACCACAGGATGAGATTGGGGGGTGCTTCCTCTCCTCTCTAGGACGGGACAGGGCATGGCATGCTTCAAAAGCCATAAAGAAGCCAACTGTCTGGAGCTGAAGCAAAAAGAAGCCGCTGGCCAGATGAGGCTGGGGAGGACCAGGGGCAACAGCAGGCACAGAGCCTGGGGATGCAGATAAGAATGCTGGTTCACTCTTGAGAGCTCCAGGGAGAAAATGAGTGAATGATTCTTCCTCTTTTTAAACATTTTGTGGGGTTTGATATCTTTGTTTTATTTTATGTGTATGGGTATTTTGCTTGAATGTATGTCTGTGCAACACCTGCATGCAATGCCCATAGAGGCCAGAACAGGGCATCTGCCTCCTGGAGCCAAAGGTACAGATGGTTGTGCAGGTTCTGGGAATTGAACCCTGGTCCTCTGTAAGAGCAATTGGTGCTTTTAAGCACTGAGCCCACTGCAGGCCCAAGCCTGCCTTTTTAAAAAGGTCTTTCTCAAAAACCTGTATGATTAATAAAGTCATGAGGGCTAGTTTCCCCCACGTGACAGCATACAGCTACCTACCTCACCCTGAAACTCAGCTCTAAGAATTTCACTGTTCAGGAGTGGGACAAAAGGCCCCTCTCATCAGCCTTTGAGGAAGTGGCCAACACACTTAGGTTAGAAAATAAATGAGATCTGTAAAGCCCAGAAGGAAAGAGCTATAGATGGTAATATGTGTATACGATATGTAAAATAACTTAAAAAAATCGGAGTCCACTATGAAACTCCTGAGCACAGAGTTCAGTGAGATAATAAAGCAAACTAGTGTGTGAAAGTCAATAAGCATCTCCATATTAATTTGTAGAAATCTGTAACAAAAACAACAAAATGACATTCCTTTAGAAGTTTTTTCAGAGTTGGGTGGTGGTGGAGGCAGCAGTGGCGGTGCACACCTTTAATCCCAGCACTCCGTGAGGTGGAGCCAGGTAGATCTCTGTGAGTTTGAGGCCAGCCTGGTCTACAGAGTGAGTTCCACGACAGCCCTGTCCTGAAAAACCAAAAAGTTTTTCCAAAGTTCCTCCCTTTTACGTGTGTGTGTGTGTGTGTGTGTGTGTGTGTGTGTGTGTGTGTGTGTACACGTGCCCCACAGTGAACATATGAAGGTCAGAGGACAATTGGAAGGAGCTGGCTTTCTACTTCTACCCTCTGGGTCCCAGAGATTAAATTTATACCATCAAGCCTGGCTGCAAACCTTTATCCCCTGAGCCCTCTGTCTGGCCCCCGGAAAGACATGTTGAACAATAAATGTAACAAAGACTGTGACTTGTGACCCAGTTTGGTTTCTGTTTGACAAGACACTGACCAGAAAAAAACTTGAGTTTGTTTGGCTTACAGGTTACACTCCATCATTGAGGGAAGCCAAGAAGGGAACCTGGAGGCAGGAACTGAAGCAGAAGACTTGGAGGAGCTGCTTAACTGGCTTGTTCCCAGATTCATATTCAGCTGCCTTTCTCATACCCCCAGGACTACCTGCCTGGGGGTGGCACTTCCGGAAGAGAGCCCAAGCCTCCTAAATCAATCAGCAATCAAGGAAATGTCTTAGATCAATCTGACTGAGGCATGTTCTTAGTTGAGACTGTCTAGGTTTGTATCAAGCTGACAAAAAACAAAACAAAACAAAAAAAAACAAACCAAAACAAACAAACAAACAAAAAAACTAACCATACATGCTTCTTATGGGGGAAACTTATGTTACACTGGAGGATGCCAATGAACACTTGAAGTGTGTTCTTGTATAAGCAGATAAAACACAATGGTGTCCTTTCTTTCTATGTCAATCTATAAATGTAATCCCAATAAAAAACAATGATTTTTTAAAAAATGAGAACAATCCAATTTTAGACCTAATATGGGAAGTTTCCTCCGGCTACAGAGTGGCTACAAAAATGTAGAGAAAATAGGGGCATGGGGGTGAGCTAGGAGGCCCAGCCACGATTCTGAGGAAGAAAACTGGGTCAGTGTTCGGGGTCCAGGATCTAGGTGGTGGTGGAGATTCAGAAACAGGATGACTTGAGAGATATTTCCATGGAGACCGGGGTGGCAAGTGAGGGAGAGTATTGAATATAGGCTTGCCTGTGCAGTAATTGATCAAAGGCCCCCAAACCCTTCCCCAACATCCTTAAACCTAAATCCTACTGGCATTAGTGTCTCTGGGGCCTGTGGAGATGGAACAGATGGAAGCATAAAGACCTGTTAAGTGTTTACTCATAGCCTAGTGGAGCATGGCTTCAGCTTGTGACTCGGCTAATTAAGTGTCCTTGAGAGCCTTTGTAACCAGGAACACTTTCCTCGTAGACCCTGGGGAGCCCTGTTCTTTCCCTACTTGGTGTCCTTGTCCTTTCTTCATCTTGATTCAAAATTGTGCTAGAAAAAAAAAAGGGCCAGTCATAGTTTTTTGACTCCCATAGATAGATAGATAGATAGATAGATAGATAGATAGATAGACAGACAGACAGACAGATAGATAGTTTGGGCTTCATCTGAATCATTGCTCCCTTTCACTGGTAGGACATGAGCATCCAGTCTTCCCTCCTCTTTAGTCAATTAGTAAATCCCATACACACAGGTCAACGTCTTACTTCCATTGGTCCACTGCTGTACCAGAATCAATGTCCTATCAACACCGCCTGCTCAGCTTGCTTTATTTGTGACACACCTTCAACCAGAACAAAGTTAGGTTGAATTTATCAACAGCAGCCACCTCTCAAACATCTCCAGAAGCCAGTCCAGTGCATGTGGTGTTTGATGGGAAAAAGTTGTGTGTTTGTTTTGGGTGCAAGCAGGCTGTTATGCAAAGCACATGTCTGTTGAAATGTAGGTGAGAGAGGCAGAGGCTTTGATTTCGATAGGTTGAAACATCATTCACTTCAAATCCCACCAGACAACGTGTTCTCTGCATATCACACAAGGCCATAAGGGAGTGTCTTGGCTCTGACAATCCCAAGGGTGGTTTTGCTCTGTGCGGATCGGTTCGAGGCTCCTGTAGAGAGCCCTGTTAGTCCCTCTGCTTCTCTAGTGACCTCCAGGGAAGCTGTCCTGCAAACTCACAGACCTCACTCGGGGGAGCCAGAACTCAAATTGGCTCGTCAGATTAAAAACCTCTGAGGTCTGATGCATTAGTGTGCACTACAAACAAACAAAAAACACTTTCTTAAGGAAAGATGCGGTTCTGTGGGGCCCTTTTTTAAAGGTTATTTTTGCTGTGTGGTCCAGGTTGGCCTGGTATTTGTGATGATTCTCCTCCCTCAGCCTCTGAAGTGCTAAAATTCCAGGTCAGTTCCCTTCTCTCAGGCATCACTTCCTTCCAGGAGTCACTCCCTGACCCCCACTCCATCTCCACTTCTCTCTGCAGTATCACAGCTTTTCACTGTCTGCATTGCTCCGACCACATTCCTCCATGGGGCACTTTTTTGTTCCCCATGTGGTGTCTGCAGAATTTAGCACAGTGGTAACCTGAAGGCTGGTAGACCTGTTACACCGAAGCTGTTCTTTTGAGTTTGAGCTCCTGTGTGCTCATCTGTCAAACTGTCTACAGTTGGTCCCAGTGGTGGGCTATGAAAGTATCAGTGCTGCAGGCCACTGGAAAATATGAGCTGGCTTTGACGTACACTGGTAGAAGGAGCAGTCAAGATAATAATGATGGAGCTGGAGAGACAGCTCAATGGTTAAGAGCATCAAGTGCTCTTCCAGAGACCTGGGTTTTATTCCCAGCACCCACATGGTTCCAGGAGATCTGATGACTTCTTCGGGCTCCTGTGGACACCAGCCCCACAAGTGATACACAGACATGCATGCAGATAAAACATCCATACAAATATAAATACATTCATAAGAGAATGGTGATGGTAATAGAGTATATGTGATGGCTAAATTGGTCTGAATATCTTTGGTATCTAATGAGGTTGGGCTCAACTGTCTCACTTGAAGGAGAGGTCCCATCCTGTAAAAAGGTGGGTTTGTATAAAGGATCCTGAAGCAAATGTCCCTGGATGTGTGAGACAAAATTCCACAGGTGAATGAATGACAGACATGGATATGGAAGACTTTCCTGCTTGCATAAGTCCTCTCTCTTACACCTGCATCTGCATGGATAGTTCTAGTATCACCGTCCACAGCATCAATCCTGTGAACTTGGGAAACTGTGTGGAGCAAGAGAAAAAGCTGTGGCAAAGATGTCCCATCTGTGGAAAGCCCTCATTGGCCATATGTCCAGCTTTGCCCATGGCTCACAACTGCCTCGATTTTTATCTCTTTTCTCTTCTGTATTCGTGTGTACATGTTTGCATGGGGGCACATGGATATGGAAGCCAGATGTCAATATGTGTCTTTCTCAGTCTCTCTGCACACTTTTTTTTTTTTTGAGACTGTTCTCCCATTGAACTTGGAGTACACTGATTGGCTATGCTGTCTGGCCAGCAAGCCCCAGGGATCCTGGTGTATACCACCTCACCTGACTTTTTACATGGATATGGGGGAACCAAACTCAGTTCCTCTTTCCTCCTGCTTGCAGAATAAGCATCTCCCCAATGCAATCAATTTTTTTTCTTTTATTGGTTTGGCAGCCCAGATCCTGTTTTATTTCTTTCCCTGGAGGAAACCCATTTCCGTAGCACTGGTGGGAGAACTGTGTGAAGCCTTAAAAGAATCTTCCTTTTTCCCTTCACATTATGCTCAGACTCCCACTTAAATGCAACTATTAATGTATAGAGTCTTTGAAGAAAAGGAACAGCTTCTGAAACTCTACATCGATATCTCCGGGAGAATTTTTTTCCATGGCTGAGAAGAGGCAGGCAAAATGCTCCCGGGTATTTCAAATGTGACTGCCTTCAAGGCTTAATCAGGCTCAATGTCAAGGCAGCAATCTGACTCCTGCCTCTAATGCCGAGTGAGCCAAGAGAAAGAGACATAGAGTTAATACACAGTTCAGAGTGAAGCTTCCTGGAGTCAATGTTCCTGGCTGTGTCAAATAAAACTCAAAAGGTAGATAAGTTATTCAGAATGTGTGTCCAAATATATTGAAAGGGAAGAAACATATTGAAAGCGAGACTTCCTAGGAAACAATAATGTTCTGGATGCTAAAGAGAGGGTTAAAAATGGGAATGACTGGGGAAAATGTGCTTAAAAAAAAACCAAACTACAATGTTATGTTTTAGCAAGCCTACAGCTTCAGACCTATACCAATAGCTGTGTGTCTCACTGACAACAAGCTCACTGGGAACCGGGGCTGCATCACTGCCTAGTGGGGAAGGGCTGAGTGCACAAATACACTATTTGGTATTTATGGGGTTAGAAAATTATTCCTGTCTTTGGGTTACCTTTGCCTTACTTTTAGTTCATCTTTCTAAAACACTTGGCAGGGGCAGGGGAGGAGGATATCATCTTATTTCTTCCAAGCTTTTTTCTGAAACAATTTTCCCACCTGAAGACTGTCCCATGTGTTCTATACAAGTCCCAATACTCCCCACTTATCAACCCTTACAGAATATGCGCAATGGAGGGATCTGCTTGTTCTTTAAACAGCATTCTCCCTGTCCTACCTGCCCCCATCAATCCCTCCAAGAATGGTCAACCTCCTATCTCTGGCAAAACCCATTGAAAAACTAAGAATAATAAAATTGGCCAATTGTTAAGACAATTGTTAGTCACTTCAAAGAAAATAAAGCAGGAATTCATTGGTTTATTGGTGAAGTATTGATTGAAAAGCTGAAAGGAGTAAGAAGAATTATCGAATCAATCAGCAGGGTCTAAAAATGCCCCCAATTTCTCTGCCAGAACCCTCCGATTATCCTCTGTATGACATCTGCTTCATTAAGCCCATGAAACCTCAGAAGGGTCATAAAGTTGGAGTTGTGACTATAGAGCCAGACAAAAGCATGAAAGGTGTGTGGAAGAATCTGCCTAACACTTAATATCTATAGAGGGTATGATTCAGGCAGGCAGGAAGAATGAAAAGAATTGAGAACTTAAGCATGTGGTGAAGAGATTCAGTAGAGAGGAAAAACAAAACAGTTATGAACATGAGCTAGAGGGTTCAAGACTGAATCTACCCAAACAAGACCTTGACAGTGGAAAAAAATCAGGGGTGGGGAAAGAGCTTCCTGAGGCTGTCAGTCACCTGGATCTTAGGGATGCTAAATGCTCTCCACATCATAGAGACTCAACTGTCTCCAGGAACTTATCAATGTCCTGATGGGATGACCCAGAACATACACAGCTTGAGATGTCTTGACCTGGATAAAAATCTCCAGCTGTAGGCACAGACACCCCACACACACTCCAGATGTTCAGCTTCCATCACACACTGTCCCCCCGGGAACATCAACCTTCAGCCACCTCCTCAAGTTCCCTTCTTCCCAGTGACATGAGCCAATGCAGGCATCCCTTCTGGCTTTTCTCTTGTAGGCGGGAAGGGAAGAAAAGTACTGTGATTTTCATAATTAGGGATGCCAGCCTACTTCTCTAGCTAACTCAGATCACTGGTGCCAGAGGAAAGCTTAAAAAGCATTAGAATTTTTAAAGATGAAAAAAAAAAATCCCGAGGGATGCAAAGGGAACTGGCTACAGACAGACAGACAGACAGCTGACGCCACAGCTAGGACAGAGACCCAGTTTCTTTCAGCAAACTTACCATGTCTCAGGCTGGAACTACCTGGTAGCTAAAGCTGCTTTGGATTTCTTTCCCAGAGAAACAAAACAAAGTCTAAATCCCATGCACAAAGTCTGACATCCCAAATAACCACATGATTTCCCGAACCTTCTATGGCTTTGGGGAAAAAAAGCAAGTAGTGGAACCCTAAATTCTGTGATGTTAACTTCCTAGGTCTTCAACTCTTGGGACTCAAGAATGGACAGAGCAGGGGAGCTCGAAGAGGTGACTTTTGTCATGAAGTCTGGTCAGTGCAGCCAGAGAGGAGACCTTAGCTCAGTTCCCAATTGAAGTTCTTTGCCAATAAAATGAGGCACCAGGAGTGCTCTACATGCACAGGCTGAGAGAAGTCATTCACAATAGAAGCCCCCAGATTCATCCTCTCCCCAAAGTGCATGTATATGCATGTTTGTATGTGTATAGATGGCCAGAATCATCCTCCATCACTCTTTCACCTTATTGATTGAGGCAGGATCTCTCAATCAAACCCAGAGCACACTGATATGGATAATCTCACTGGCCACCTTGCTCCAGATTGGGATTAAAGGGGAGGCTCCATCCCCAACCAACATTTATCTGGGTTCTGAGGATCCAAACTCCAGTCCTCATGCATGCACGGCAAGTTTGTTAACCACTGAGCAATTTTCCCAGCCCCTAGATTCATCTAAAGAATTGTTTTTATTTTTAGTGTATGTGTGTGATCTATAAGGCCAAAGGAAGACCTTGGATCCCCTGAAACTAGAGTTACACTCAACGGTAAGCTGCCTAATGTGGGTATTGGGAACAGAACTTGGATCTTCTGGAAAAACAGCAAACACTCTCAACCACTGAGCCTCCTCCCATCCCCACTTAACATATTCATTCAAAACCCAACAGTGACTCTCACCTCAGGCTCCACCCCCAACCCCTGAGTAAGCTAGTGGGGGTAAGCCCTGAGTGAAAATCCATGAATGTGCTCTATTCTAGCATTTTACTGTACTATGCTTGTGTTTAGATAAAAGTACAGTTAACTAAAAACATAAAAAAGCAACAACAGCACTTGCTGGTGTTCCCTGCGTCACTACGGCTAACTGACTGCGGAAACACTGTCTACTAAAAGAAGTCCCCCAGATGCACAGGATGGTTGATCTGTGCTTGGTGGAATGCACTGGCACCACCATGGAATGTTGTCCCATCCACACTGAAAATCAAAGTATGTGGACCGGGTCCAAGAAAACATGAGGAGTGTCAGGGGAATTTCAAAATGACCTTCTGGCCACTGTCGGATATGCCTTGAACTTCAGCAATATATACACGAATGAGATTTTTTCCAGATCCCCTCCCGTCAAGACCATGGAGAAGGGCGGGCGCTCTTCTCAAGGCCAGGCTTGCCTCACACTCTGGACCTAGCCTACTCCTGTCCTCTCAGGGAACTTTGTCCTGTCGGGTCAGCTGACTCTTCCTTTTAGAACGGTTGATCCCTGTTAGTTTATTTCAGTCTCTACTCATCATGAGACCTATCTTGGAGAGATGTTAAAGGAAACCTAGGGCTGGAGAGGTAGCTCAGTCAGTTAGTTGGTAAAGTGCTTACAGCAAAACCTGAGACCTGAGTTCAATCCCCTGAACCCGTGTCTTAACTGGCAAGGTGTGCTGTCTGGCATGTGCATGTAATCACAGAGACAGGAAGGCAAAGATAAGAGGATCCCTGGGGCTTGTGGGCATGCCTGCCTAACCTAATGGCAGGCTCCAGTTCGGTCAGATACCCTGTCTCAAAAAACAAGATGGCTCCAGAGGAACAACACCTAAAGTCAATCTCTGACCTCCATATGTGGTCACGAGCACAAGTACCTGTATGGTTATGTATGCACGTGCACGCACACACACACACACACACACACACACACACACACACACTATTCATCCCAGACAGAAAGAATACAAACAGGTCAAATAAAGACTTACATCCAAGTCCACCTTTGTATGTCAAGGAATTCATTAGGGCTGCTTACAGAAGCATGGCTGACTCGAAGGCAGCTGCACCACCAAGAAGTCCCTGGACAACTATGGGCAGAGATGCCACCAAACAGTCCCACCCACAAGGTAATAGGTAATTCATGGAAAGCCGCACCACTGACTACTCCCGCCCCCGGTTACCTCTTCCATAACCTCCAGGAAAAGCAGGGCCCCATGAGGACCTCACAAGCTAATAGGTCCTCCTGCTAACAGGCCCAGTCTCATGGGGGTCGCATGCAGGCAACCACAACAATAACCACGTCCATCCCAGGGGAAGCAGCGGCACAACACAACCAAAAAACAAAGCAAACAAAACCACAAAAACCCTTCCAGCTAAGAAGCTCTTCTAGACAATGGCTCCCCTCCCCTTCCCTCCATGGCCAGATTTGTAGTTTGTTGCTTCCTGCTTCCCACCATTCCCCAGCCCACTCCAATCTGGTGTCCCCCAACCATCATGCCACGCAACAGCTCTTGTTAAGGTCAATAATGACCGGTATGCCACTGAATCCGGCTTGTTTGTAGCCCTGGCCACCCCTCCCTCTTCAAAGACACTTCCCTTACTTGTGCCTGCCACAATCCAATCATTATCCTCTCCTCCTCCTCCCTCTCATCTTCCTCCCCCTGCTGCCGCTCTCAATGTCTTCTTCATCCTCTTCACCGCCCTCTGCCAAGCCTCTGTGTAACCCCACACTCGCTTTCCTCAGACAAACTTTCTCTTCAGGTGTCGTCACTGTGTGTAATATGCAGACACTCCCAGGAAAGACATGCGCACCTCAAACTCAGTAAGTCCCTCCACTTTCTCTCTCCCCCCTCTGTCTGCCCTTCCCTCCACCCCATCACCCATGGTCCCATGCTGTAAATCAGGACCTTTCCTCCAATCACATGCCTCGTGTCCCATCCAAGTACAGTACCCTCTAGTTCTCCCATATATCTACACACTTGACTCCACCTCCTTTGCCACATCTCCGTATCCTCACTGCTTCCCCATGCACCCCTGCCCGCCCTCCATCAGATCCCTACACTGACGCCAGAATTGTCATCTCAAGAGTGTGTCTTCATACTTTCCTGTGCCCTCCCCAGCTGCTTGTCTAACAGAACAGCATGCCCCCCTCTTCCTGCTCCTCAAACAGTCTTCCCAGAAAGCACCCCCATCCTCTGACTCCTCCCAGTCGGCTCCTACTCCATCTTCAGACATCAGCTCTCCAGTGCGGGGTGCCTTTCCGGGGGTCACTGGCAGCTAGGCTAGATATGCTACATCTAACATGGTGCCACTTGCTTTCACAGAGCCCATCCCTTCCAAATGGTGGCATTTGGAAGTCGGTACCTTTGCCTACTGGCACTGAGGCAGCTTGAGGTATACTTCCTGGCCCTCCTACTCTAGAAAGCAGAGTGGATGAGGCTCTGCCTGCCATGCTGGGAAGTCCCTCTGGGGGTGTTGGGGAGAGGCCATACTTCCCAAGGGCAGCTCCAGCAATGATGCAAGTTGCCGCTTCTACACAGCCTTCCTCCCACCTTCACCAGGCAACACTAAGATGCTCTAAAGGCTTTCCCAGGGTCGCTAGCTCCCATCGTCCTCTTTGTAAGGACACAACTAAAGCCAAAAGTCGGGCTATGTTTTATGCCTTAGCACATGCTTCTCTGAGGACCCAAACTCATTCTCCCAGCTCCACTCCACATGAGTCCAAGGAACTTGTGTAGTTTGCTACCAGTTAATTTTTAATGCCTAGAACTGAAATTGCAGATGTGCGTTTGTGAAATTAACGAATAAAAGCATTCATAGAGCTGGGCCATGGTGGTGCCTGCCTTTAAACCCAGTACTGGGGAGACAGAGGTGGGCAGATCTCTGTGGGTTCGAGGCCAGCCTGGTCTACAGAGGGAGTGCCAGAGTTGTTACACAGAGAAACCCTGTCTCAAACAAACAAAGCATTCATAGATCATTCTGGAAGGAGCCTAGAATATCTGGAACCTCTCGCTGCTCTTTATGCTCTTAGCGTCATACATATCTACATAAACTTCCTGCACCATCACTGCGTATGAAAATTCCCAATTACCTGTCATGGAGTCACTATGAAACATGATACCTTTGTCTCACTGTGGCCTGAGTGATGCATTAACTTCTATGAAAAGTAAGGCAGAACAGAAAGGAACATTCAAGTGACTTTTGTGCTACCAACCCACAAAGCCAGTGTGTCTTTGCTTTTCTGGGAAAGAAAGAATACAATCTCGATTAATAGACAGGAAATTCGTCACCCACAGCCCACTGCTGATGCAACTCTGAGCACAGGCACAAATATTCTAGAGAAGAGAAAGGGTAATTTGTGGGTCGAGGAGGGTTTCAAGGCTCCATGGAGACACACTTTAGATGGAAAAAGACATTTTGGAGAACGCAGTGTAGAAAGCTCTTCTGCGCCCACACACCCTTGCTGCCATGAAGTTTCTGAATGTGAGAAATGGCTCGGCTGCCTTCTGACTTAAAAGAGATACCTAAAAGGGAAGGGGTACCAATCAGAAGGAACGTCATGTGCTAGTTCCGGTAATTTCAAGACTACGAAGCCGCCCTGTCCTACAGCAAAGTGTTTAAGACAATGACATCACACCACTGAGTGCTAAGAAAGGGAACCACAGGAGTGGGGTCTGCCCACAGGCCACCAAATAGGGAGTGGGGATGCTCTGACCAAGCATTCCCTCTCACAGAGATACCCATGAGCGGACCTGTCTCCTAGTCGTTGGCAGTTGTAAAGATGAAGTCTTGACCTAACAGGTTATTGGCTATCCCTTACCTCCCAGAAGGGCTGCACAAGCCCACAGTCTCTGTAGAGTGTCCGCTCCATCCTGGGTACTATTTCCGGCATATAGAACTCCCCTAGAAACAGCAATTACACTCCTGTCTTCCCCGAACAGCCCAAGTTTTCCTCAACTCACTTCTGTCACCTCAGCAGTGGCAGCTAACCTCCTTTTGCCTCCGTGACAATCCCCAACAGCCAACTGCACCGTCTCTCCCAGACATTAATCTGAAGCTATTACAGATCAAACCTCTGGGGCTTTTTAAAAACATGAATTCTTTAGGCTTTGTTATTCCCCACACTCTCCCTTCCCACTTTCAGGGCTCACTCCAGTCCTCTGCACATCTGCTCCTAGAGCCCTACTGTGTCATGAGTTAGCTCTTACATTACATACTGTGAGTACCAGGAGAACTAGGTACCCCTCACTTCCTTCACTCTGCTGGTCACTGGCCATTTCAGTGGGCTATTAGTCAACGTTTCTTACTGCTGTTTCCAAATGCCTGGTAGCAACAACTTAAGAAGGAAAGGTTGGTTCATTTTGGCTCATGGTTTTGGTTTTCTCCACCAAAGTGAGAAGAGTATGGCATAGTTTATAACGCCAAGACTGTGTGGCTGGTTCTCATCACATCTCTGCCACCAGGAAGCAGAGAACAGGAAACAAGAGATCAGGAAGCAGACAGAAAGAACAGGAAGCAGGAGACCAGGAAGAAGAGAAAAAGAGCAGGAAGCAGAAAGAGGGCAGGAATCAGGAGACCAGGAAGCAGAGAGTGAGGAGGAAGGGAACAGGAAACCAGGAAGCAGAGAGAAAGAACGAGAAAAAGAGAGAAAGAGCAGGAAGCAGAGAGAAAGAAGTAGGAGACCAGGAAGCAGAGAGAGAGGGAGGGAGAGAGGATGGGAGGGAAAGAGAGAGAGAGAGAGAGAGAGAGAGAGAGAGAGAGAGAGAGAGAGAGACCTGGAACTCTGTATGGAGAAAGCAGATATACACTCAAAGGGCAGGGCCAAGCTAGAACCCTCCAAATAGGCCTCCTATCCAAAAGATTATGCAACTTTCCAAAAACAATGCCATCAACTGGGGGCCAAATGTTAAACACATGCACCTGTTGGGTGCATTTTAGCCTCTCACCTTCAATTCCCTAAAAAGTAGCATTGTCACTTCTACTTGCATCCTGAAGGTATTGACCACTCCGAGCCAATGCATTGATTCCCCAGCCATGTATTAAAGTATTTTCAGTCCAAGTCTGATGTGTCCCACCCACCCCTCTTGTACTAATAGCTGCCAGTGGCTATGTGATCTGAATTGGTAACACATCAGAAGCACCTGGAAAATTCTTTTTAGGTTTGCATGTTGAAATAAACATAGACTCATGGAAGGTTTCAAAAAACTACACAGCCCTCAACCTCCTCATCTCTCCCTTCTTTTCTCTTCGTGTTTTCCTTAAAACCTTAACCTTCTTTTATTTTCTAAGACAGTGCCTGTCACCTAACTTTCCTCAATAGTGACATCTTACCTAACAAGAGGAAGTTGGTTGGTGAAGCTCAACCAGAGACTGCAGACCTCTCCAGGGGCACATCTCTCTCTCTCTCTCTCTCTCTCTCTCTCTCTCTCTCTCTCTCTCTCTCTCTCTCCTCATATATAAATGGACAATCCTCTAATCATATGTAGAGATTATTCAAGATGTAAGACCATCCCACCAACACAATCCACACTTGCCCTCCCCTAGCCCCTGGGAGCCATGTAGTTCTCTAGCTCCTTAATGTTATTCTGAGAACATTACATAAATGACATCTTACAGTATATAACCTTTAGAGGTGGGCTTTTCTTACTCAAGAAGCTTTCAAAGCTTTTAATAAGTAACATTTCCTGAATTCCATCACTGTCTCACCACCCTGCCCTTTTATTCTGTCACTGATATCACTTCCTCCATCCAAGAGAAGACTGTGGTGTTAAAGATGGAATCTAGTATCTTGTGAAAAAGCAAGCATCACTTTCCTTCATCTGTCACATCTCACAGGGCTTCCAAAGGACCCACTTCCTCAGACTCAGCTTCCACACAGAACCACACTGGCTTCCAGGCCACAGCCAGCTCTTCCAAAGGTGCCTGCTAATTTTTTTGTGTCTCCTGGCCACCCGTCCCCTGCCCCAACACACACACACACACACACACACACACACACACACACTTCTAACTGGAGGTCTGCATGCTGTTATGTATGAATTACTACATTATTTCAGTCAGAACTATCTTTTCAGATGAAATACACGACAACAAACCTGGCCAATTTTTCTAGACATGCCCCTGCTGTGACACAGCAGGGGAATGACTTGGCATTTGTTTTTCCCACTTTCAGTGGAAGATGACTACAAAACAAAAGTAATATATATATATATTTTGACTGAAGCTTGGTAAACCTAGGATGGGGGTGGGGGCAGGGAGGGAGGCAAGGAAAACAAATGCCGCTATGTACAGCCAGGCCAGGTCACAGACACTGACTAGCAACTTATCAGCCGCTCTCCACTAACAACAGGTTGCTTGAAGGCCTCTGCCTGAGAAGCAAGGGAGGTGGGAAATGGCATCTCACATGAGCTCAAAGCCAGCGGGGGCGGGGGGGGGGGAGGGGGCTCACACAAGAACACTTCCATGGGACACAGTGAAGAAAACAAAAAAGACAAGGTTATTCTCCAATTCAGTCACTGTACCTTCCCCCAGACTGTCAGCCCTGTGGAGGCAGATGCCTGACAAGGCGTGTGTGTTTTGTCCCACATTCTACTCAAGAGTTTGATTGATGGCAGGACTCAGTGGGTGTTTATGGAGTACTGAATTTAAGGGAGTGGTGGTCCCTATATTTGCCAGCAACTTGACTGTGCCTACATTGCATCTGTAGTCAGGGGGGAGACAGCTAACAGAACAGGCCACTGATGTCACTCATCTGCCCTGCTTTCAGCCTCTGGAAGGCAGGACCCACCACAACACCTAAAACGCTGCCACAGGAGTGCCACGGGGACTACCTATGTCCTCCCCAGCCTGACTTCTACATGTGCTTTCAACACACCCATGGCCCCCTGGCCCCATGGTAGCTAGTCCTCAGGATGTGTTCCTGGTCTTCAGCAATAACAGGTTCTGTGGGGCAAAGAGAAGCCCAGAACAGACTCGGCTGGCCTTGCAGTTCCCTGGGGACTAGAGACTAAGCCAACAAATGGGATGCAACTCAGATGTTCTAACAGAGCATCCCAGGTGTTCCCCTCCTGCTCCCAACCCCATTCTTGCCCATCCTGGTACCTAGAACTTGACGCAATGGCTAGAACTCTAGCTGCCATCTAAGAACATGAGGATGGTTTTGTATTTCTTATAGACACAGCAGTATGTACAAGAGCGCCAACTTCCTGGTTGCTTTCAGAGGGGTGGGTTTCCTCCCCCACCCCAGGACACCCATCCATCCACCCAAGTCTGTTTACTTCTAAGCTGCCATTGCATCCCATTGAACTTGGAATAAACAGGGCACACAGGGACAGGCCAGTAAGAGAGCCCATCCCATCAGGCGTGGACCCACTGGCACCTGTCCTTCTCTAAGGGTACATGGCCAAAGCACCCACTGCCATTTTCAAAGGACAATTCCCATATACTCCACACTCAGACACTTTTTCCTACCAAGTTTGAATTCTGTCACTTCTGAAATCTTTGCCTAGGCTGGCCCACCTGTGTTGTTATCTAACCCGTGGTTCTAATTTACTGATATGTCTTTTTTTTCTAAAATGTCTGTTTGTTTTGTTTTTTTGTTTTTCGAGACAGGGTTTCTCTGTGGCTTTGGAGGCTGTCCTGGAACTAGCTCTTGTAGACCAGGCTGGTCTCGAACTCACTCACAGAGATCCACCTGCCTCTGCCTCCTGAGTGCTGGGATTAAAGGCGTGCGCCACCAACACCTGGCTAAAATGTCAATAATGCATAATGACTCTGCCCAAGCTCTGTGTTGTGGAGGAGTTGTGCTTGCAGGTGTGTGCACATGCGCGTGGAGGCCAGATATCAAGGGTCTTCTGAGATTGCTCTCTACCATGACCTCTTACTGAGCCTGGAGCTCGCTCGTTCAGCTAGTCTGGCTGCTCCACATGCCCCAGGGATCTGCCTGCCTCTGCCTCCCCAGTACCAGATTACAGATGTGTGTAAACAGACCTGGATTTTTATGACAGTGCTTTTCTATGTGATTTCATGTGAACTCAGGTCCCCATGACTGTGAAAGAAATAGTTTATCAATTAAGCCATTGCCATAGTTGATGGTGTGTGTGTGTGTGTGTGTGTCTGTCTGTGTGTCTGTCTGTGTGTCTGTGTGTCTGTGTGTCTGTGTGTCTGTGTGTGCATGCGAGTGTGGCACATGTGGAGGTCAGAGGACAATTTTAGGGAGTCAGTCTTCTTCTTCACTATGTGAGTCCCAGAGACTGAACTCAGGCCATCAATCAGGCTTGGTGCCTTTACTCACGAGCAATCTCGACAGCCCCCCAAACAAACAGTCTTTAACAATGGTTCTCAAAAATAGTATAGGAAGACATACACTGGTTTGAGCTTGATGCTTTTAATTTTAGAGAATAGTCATTTTGCCCCTTTGGACAAGTATTAATGTTTATGTACATCAGACTTTCATGATATAAGACTAAATCTGCTTTCTCATCTGTGAAATGGAACCAATAGTGACAGCACCTAGTCTTGGATTGTATGAAAAGAGTAAAATCCAAGCCCTTACCTAGTGCCTAGCACCCGGCATTGGGCTCTGTGAGGATGGCATAGGATAGCAGCCCTTAGCTGGTGTCTGGCATTTGTGGATAGGCCACACTGAGAAGGTCTGCTTGTGTGGGTGCTGCCTGTCTCCACCTGTCTAAGGTCACTGAGCAGAAGTCAAGGCTGAGGAGGCCAGCCTCCCGGAGGGAAGGGATGGTCTGAGGTCTCCACCTTCCTGCCTGCCTCTCCCTCAGTCACTGCTCTGGCAGAGAGTGTGCATGTTAAAGTGTCACATTAGCTAATGAGCTCAGACTGCTAACCTGAGCTAAGCTAATGAGCTCTGTTCTGCTAATCAGCTCCACAGATGCGGGTGGCTTCGTCTGAGCAGACAGCCCCCAAAGTTCATCTACAGGTTAGCTGTTTGAAATCCAGACCATGATTCCCTATAGAAACAACATGGCAACCGGCAGAATACTCAGGCCAAGAGGTCTGGTTGGCCGCAAATGCTTTTTATGCTGGGGGAAGATGAAACAGTGCGGTGAGCAATAATAGCAGTAGGTTTTAGGAGCTGGGGATGTGGAGACTAGTAACGGTAAAAGGGGTGGGGGGACACACCCGTGACTATTGCATTGCAATCCAACTAAATGACACAAGATGTATACTTTGGACTGTAACCTGGTAGCCTGGTACTTTCCTTACAATGTGCAAAAATGATAGTTTGGGGACCAGTGAGATGGCTCAGCTGGTCAAGGCTCTTGCTACCAGGCTGACAAGCTGAATTTAACCCCCAGACCTGTCCTCTGACCTCCATATGCACTCTCTCCCTCCCTCCCTCCCTCTCTCTCAGCCCCCCCCATCTCTCTCTCACACACACGCACACACACATTTTATTACTAAATGTAATAAAACAGTTAATGATATTTTGGGATAAAACAGAAATTTCCCCCATCCAAGTGCAATTCTTGAGAATTTTATTTACCTTTCCTTTTTCTCGGCTGGGAGCTTTAAAGAGAGCTGAAGAAAACCTGTGAACTCTAAGAGCCAAGCAGGAAATCTCAGAGGAGATCAGCACTGTGCCAGGAAACAAAAAGCAACTGTATATACTGGCCTGGCCTGACATCTTCAGTGTCTTCAATGCCCGCCATGCTCCCCAAAAATCATGAGCTTAACCCAGGAAGCTGTCAGCAGAGCCCCATGCTGGGAACAAGCTGCAATGCTAGGATGGAACACTCAGCCTCCAGTTATCCTCTTTTACACCTTGAGAAGCAATGAAGATGATGTGGTAGGAAAATCCAGGCTAGTACGCATCTCACCTGCCTCGACTCACCTGCCTCGAGGCAGCCGAGGCAGCCGAGGCAGCCGTGTTGTCTCTCATCACTTGTCTAACCCCTGAGGTTTCCATCTCCTCACTTGTGAAATGAAACTACGTATTTGTTTTGTTTGTTTGTTTGCTTGCTTGCTTGCTTGCTTTTTGCCAGCGCTATCTTTATAGGATCTACATTGAAAGAAACAATTCCTGTGTAATAGCTAGAACAGTTCTGGGATACTGTTTACCAAGAGAGATGATGACAGATTCTGATTCCAAAAGGTTTTGAGAAGTCTGTTATACAAAACAGTAATGCTTATATTTACCTTTGAACTCTCCATCAGATGCTGGGTGAATGATAACAGCTATTTCAGTGCTTCCTACGTAGAGCCTTCAACATCTGATACGTTAATAATGAATGAGGCCCCTGCAAGACCACCTGCACAGAAGCCTTAAAATGGATGTGTCTGGGGTTTGAAGGTGATTTTCAATTTGTGCCTCCTCTTGGGGCATAATGTGGTTCGCTAAACATGGATTCAGGGCCCTCTGAATGACACACACAGACTGGCCCCACAAGTGGGCAAATGTGTGAGGCAGTGTGGGCTCAAAGAACTCAAAGACCAGAGTGTACACAGCCATCTGGTACTTGTGGTTAACAGCCAGAGCCACCGAAAGAAGAAGGGAAAGAAACATGGCCAGGCTGTGACTGGCAGAGTCAGGAACCTTCTTCAGCCATGTGCTTGAGTGTGACTGGCAAGGGTGAGCCTATGTGTCATAGACTCGCAGCTGGAGGCAGGCAGGAGAGCTGGGCAGAGCATTCAGTAGCACTAAAGACAGCGAGTGGGAGAACTTGGCTTCAGAGGCAGTGGGGAGGAGGCTGTGAAATCAAGTTACCAGGTCAAAGAGCATCACCTGATTGGAACATCCTAGAATAAAATAGAGTAAAACAGACTAACAGCCTCTGCCTGCAGTCAGAGTAGAGGTGGTTTGCAGGAATCTTCACACCTCTGTGTGTATCCGGGATGAATCATCTCTAAGGGCTCAAATGCAATCTGAGAAGGAGGGTGCCAAGGAGCCATCCAAATCTCGGCATTGCCATTTTCTGGGGAGTGGAACACAGTAGCAGAAGCACCTCTGTGGGCAACAGCACCCCCACTCCTCACCCTGCTCGGGCACAAAAAGAACTATCGGCAAGGAGAGTGGCGGAAGAAGTCTGTGGCGCTGAGGTGAACTTGCTCCATCCCAACAAAGCTGAGACTGATACTCCACCAAGTCACCCCAGGATGGACCTCAGTGTTGAGTAAAGAGACCTGAAGATTACAGAAGATCTTCACAAATTCACAAATGTATTCAGGACTTGGCAATAAGATAACTTAAGTCCCTGCTTTATAGCTAACTTTAATATTAAACTATACATGATGGTGGGTAAGGAGTGGACCACTTAGATGTCTCAGTGTTTGTGGCTTTGAAAGGCTTTAATCCACCCATGATGGTGACAATCCAAATGGTGCTGAGCAAAATCCTGCTCAACCCAGACACCATCCCTCTTCTCTGTCAAAGCCACTTGGCTGGCAGGTGTTAGAATCCCATCCTGGCCCTTGAAGCAGCAGACAGGTGTGTAGCATCAAACATGGCCTCCCCGTAGCCTGTCTATGGAGAGAGGTTCACTCTGTGTGTGTGTGTGTGTGTGTGTGTGTGTGTGTGTGTGTGTGTGTGTGTGTGATATGAAAAGGAATATATGTGCAAAGGAGCTGCCATATGGGTTAGCCCTGGCAAGGGAGCCCTATTCTAGTGGTGGAAACCCATAAAAACTTCTTCCAGACCTCTCTTCCTCATGGACCCATTAGCTTTCTGGAGTGTAATGTAAGACAATCACAACTGCTTTTGTGCCTTGAAAGGAAGCCCTTAAGAGATAGAAGGCACAAATTCTGAGAGATCAAAGCTTATCAGAAGAAAGGGCTCAGACATGCCTCTCTGTGTGGCATGGTGTTTCTCCACACACTCCGGAAATGCTCCCTTCAACCCAGATAATATCCACCCCGTTTATCTAGCACTGACAGGGTCCATGTGTATCATTTCTCCCCCGCATACATCCTTGTGCTCAGCACACAATAGCACGCAGTAACTACTTATTGACTCGTAAGACTAAGAAATCCTAAGTAAGAAAAAAAAATGTAGAAAGAGATGAAAAGAATTTAGAAATAAACAAAAAGAAAACACACGATGCAAAACAAATGAAAACCAGGCTCCTGTTTGGAAGGATGACATCATCGGTCAGACAGTGCTGTCAATCAGAAGAGGTCTGATTTTTCTTAGGAGGCTAAACTCACCTAATTACTACAGATACCAGGCAAGCCGTTCACCCAATGTCTACTCCGTGTTTATTACATATATGCCACTGGAGCCTTCCCTCTGTCTTAGTGCTGCTCAGCATATTTACAGAGAGCAATCAACTCTTAGAGGACTCCTAACTATAGAATCCCTTCTTCCAGGCAAAAACTTGAAAGCAGATGAACATAGCGGTATCCGCTCTAAAATAAAGACGAAATGCGTTCCCTCTGCTACCATTCTCATAAAACATCTTCACCATCTTCCTTGACTCAGAAGAATGCCCTTCGAGTTTCCTCTCAGACACGGGTAATTAACTCCCATTGTTCTGTCTTAGATGAGAAGGGGAGGAAAACAAAGAAATATTAAAGAATCTTCCTTGAGAGCAACAGGTCTGTCACGCACTCAGCAGGAAGGTAAGTCATATGTCAGATTTGGTACCATCTCAGCCTTGGCTCTTCTCTCCACAAATGCGGCTTTGGCCCAGCAAGCCTTTGATGAGACCTGAGGAGATGGAGCACTGTTAAGTCTACATACCCTCAGGAACTCTTCTACAGTAGACTGTTCTCCACCTGGACACCATGTCAGGTGCTAGTAGTCACGTTGCCACCATGGTCTTGGCATTTGAGGCAATGTTCTTCACCTTCCAGAACTGCACCCTGGCCTGGCATTCTTGGGCCCCTCTTGGCCTCCTGGGTACAGGCATTATTTTGGAACCCCAGTCTCACACCTGGGCACCCTGCTTTAAACTGACATACTGACCTCTTACAAAGCACTACCAGATCAAGTCATTATCCAGTTCTGCCTGGACCATGCAGACTGTACACACTTGGGGATGTCTGGGTCCACTTGCTACATGGTTCTCTTTCCTATGCAGCTGGGTCTGTCTCCCCAAGGCCTGGGAACTGACCATCTATGACATCCAACTGTCATTCTATAATGGACACCGTGGCCATCCAGATGGATAACTTTCTCCCAAGTCGCTGCCTCTGCTCCAGGGAAGGAAGCGTCTTTGCCACCAGCTGCTGAGACTGCTGGTCTCTGCCAGCTCTCTGCTGAGCCCTTCTCAGGGAACTGACTACGACAGAGCAGTTACCACCACTAAGGTCTGCTCTCCCTCAGAGCAAGCCATGTGCTAGGATGACAACATCAGCTGACTAGATGTAAGATGCTCAGAATTTCAAGTCCAGTTAAACGGAGGAACAACTATACTACTGTGTAGAAAGTAGAGGTGTCCTCCCCCCGCCCCCAAATCTTCACATCCTACTTTTGGAACCTATGCATCCTGGATGATAAGGGGCAGGGTAACCCCACTGGTGCCTAAAAGAGGAGGGCCACTCCTGTGGGAGCAAGGGCACGTGATTACAGAACAAAGGCACAGAAGGGTGACATATGCTGATTTTGAAGATGAAGGGCCAACAAGCTCTAGAAGTAGAAAATGGCAAGGAAAATTATCTCCACAGCTACCAGAGAAGGACACAGCCCCGAGGACATCTTGGTGCCAGCCTCAACCAGTAGCCATGTTGACCTACAAACTGTAGCCACTAAATCTGTGGTCACTTCTCATGGCAGTAAAGGAAAACTCATACTGAAGATATGGGTTGCAGCTTCTCATTTTTTCCCACAGCCTAACTCTCCATGCTTGACTCGGGTAGATACAAACCCAGGCAACTTCCCCAAACTGATGGTTCACATAGGATGAGCAGGAGGAACCTCAGCATCACATCCAAGAACAAGACAGCGTCTTCATGAATCTACTCATTACAGTAAACGCATCTGCAGCCAAGAGGCAGGAGAGCTTGGTTAGTGGGCACTGCGCTAGGCTGCTACTTCAGCTTCTAAATATCAATGAAGAACTTTAATAGTTTCCTAGCTCAATGAAGCTGACCTTTAACATGTAATACAATTGCCCCCCCATGCTTGGGGGGGAATTAAACCCAGGGCCTTACACATGCTAGGGAAGCTTTCTTTACAAAATTAGCTATGCCCCTAAGACTCAAATTCTTTCTTTTTGAACTCCGTAAGAAATATAGTATAAAACCATGGGCCAGAAAGATGGTCCATAAGGTGGATTTGTTTGCCACCAAGCCTGGTGATCTGGTTTTGATCCCCATGTCCAACATGGTGAAAGTAGAGAACCAACCCTTGAAAGTTGTTCTCTCTCTCTCTCTCTCTCTCTCTCTCTCTCTCTCTCTCTCTCACACACACACACACACACACACACACACACATACACACAGAGGCATATAAATAAATAAATAAATAAATAAATAAATAAATAAATAAATAAATGTAACTTTAAAACATGTTAACCCTGACTAATAATTTTAGGATGGAGAAATGGGTTTCTTGAACATTCAGTAGTTTTACTCTTAAAAAAAAAAAAAAAAAAAGATAGCATTACGCCTTTCGGAAGATTATGGGCTTATAGCTAATGGGCTAAGAACACAAAACACTGGTGCAGTGCATCTCCTAAAGGGTGGCAATCACCATTTGTATGTGTGTATGGAGACCGCTGCAAAGTTTAATTTCTCACAGGGTGCAATCTTAAGGAGAAGCAGGGAAATTCAAATGAATCTCATAAGTGTGACGTAATCAGAGGAGAGAATTCTCCCTGCTTAGGAAGATAAATAGACCATATATAGCTGCTGAATTCAACTGGACTTTGACTAATATGTTCAAAATATGCTCTTATCTACCATCAAGCCTGTATGGGAAATTCATGGCATTAAAAGACCCTAAAATAGAACCATTCAAGATGACAAATTGCTTTGATTATACAAATCTGAGGTCCACTCAAAAGGTCAAATCACTGGGAATCATTAGTGGGGGAGTCATCCACACTTGTGGGAGAAATGTTGACTCTGTAGAACATGAGACCATCACAGGCTATTACAGGAAAGACCTTAGTGAGTCACAAGCTGCAGAGACAGGTAAACCTGGCTCCTGGTCCCCAGTAATCCAAGAGAAATTGGGCCTCCTGGAACACCACACTGATGGTTGCATTCAACCTCCTCCAAAACCAAGAGACAGACTTGTGGTAACAGAGCTGCTCACCTGCCACCCGTAATCAATTCTTAGAGTAGTAGAAAGGCCTTAAATATCAGGTATAAACGGTTTACATGAATTTAGCTTCCCACACTAGGTGTCCAAGTTCCCAGTGGCCAGGAACTTAGATGTTTAGAAGACAGAGTAAATGAAGAGTAGAGAGAGAATGGGAAAGGAAACAAGGCAGCCGTTCTGGCATGGAGTCTAAGCGCCAAGGCCACCAATGCTGAAGTGGTTCTCCCACCAGGATCACATCTCCATGGAAGAACCAGAATTGGGCATGAGCATATTGGTAGTGACCCCTTCCCTCCTACTTATGTATGGACATTGAAATGGAAGGAAATGAGAAAAGTTGGCCCAATACCTAGCTACAAGTTACGGTACTGACATTTTAGAGTTTTGGGGTTTTTTTTGTTTGTTTGTTTGTTTGTTTGTTTTGTTTTAATTATTGGAGTCACATATTAACTGCTATACCCCACTCGACACATGCCAGACAGCCCCACATCTCACTTGAGAACTTCTGGCCATGGCTTCCCAGTTACTATGGCTGTATACTAAACTTCCCTAAACATAGCTGCTTAAAACAATGACAACTTTATTCTCTTCATAAAGCTGCAGCTTTGGCAGAACTCAGCAGGGATCAACCCTGTCAGCCGCATTCAGCTTTTGGTGGACAAAAGACAAGAGACAGAGTGGGGAGATCAGGGACTTCTGGGAGAGAGAATCATCTGGTGGGTAGAGCAAAATTATAACCATGAGATGCCTCACTCACTCGGCCAGGGGCTGCCTCTCTGTGCTGTCTACACTCTATACAAGCTCTGGGCTAAGGAGGCTTCTGGGGGCCAGACCTGCTTACATGGCAGCTGTGAGTTCCGGTGGAACATGTTCCTGAGGACCAAAGATGGATGGATGGACAAACGGACAGGCAGACAAACAGACAGACAGACAGACAGACAGACAGACAGACAAAAGAGAATGTATGGAAGACTAGGACAGAAGCTTTCTTTGTGCTTCCTAACCTAGCCTTGGAAATCACACAGGATCCTTCCAGCCACATGCCACTCTCTTCACACAGGTGACCCAGATTCAAGAGGATTCCTCTTTGGATCCATGCTGGCATAGGGAGAATGTTAAGGAAAATTGTGGAAATATTTGAATGTCAGTACGTTGGAAGTTCAGAGACAGGAAGAATAAACACGGTCTAGAGCAATGGTTCTCAAATTTCCTAATGCTGCGACCCTTAATACAGTTCCTCATGTTGTGGTGACCTACCAACCCTGAAAGTATTTTGTTCCTATTTCACAACTGTAGTTTTGCTACTGTTATGAATCATATGTAAATATCTGATATGCAGGATATCTGATCTGTGACCCCCCAGGGGTCATGACCTGTGTGTTGAGAACTGCTGATGTATAGACACAGTAAGGAAAAGATTGTTGGAGATGGTGGCGGAAGATACAGGAGAGAGGGTGAGGAGCAACAACAGGTCAGGCCACCGTTCTGAGGAAAAGGATGAGATCTCACCGAGAGTAGCAGGTTCCAGTGCAAGGGAGAAGCTTTGAGACCAATGGCTTTCTCGGTCTCGGTGACTGGCATCTGCTGGGTAAGTCAGGTGCCACAGTAGAGGGAGAAAGAGACCCGGAAGTCATATTTGAAACAAAACAAACAAACAAGCCACCATCTCAGGGATGCAAAGTTGTTTGAGAAAGTGAGAAGGGCAGAGGAGGATCGAGCAAGGTTCATGTGAGGGAAAGAGAGAACAGATGTTAACACAGGAGGAAGAGAAATGACTAACGGCGAGGAGATGCACATCCTAGATGCCAAAGGAAGGGAAAACTCCACAGAATGTGGAAACTGAAGAGGACTCCATGTTCTATCCAGGAAATAGCCCAGAACACACCTTCTGGGGATTTAATTCTATAGCCAGCGTAAGGAGAGGCAATTCTTTCTTAGGCAACAGAACTCATAACTTTAATGGAATCTGGTGTTTTGTGTCAAAATAAACCGTTGCCCTGAATTCTTGGGGAGTATGGGAAAACCACCATAAGACGGCCGATTCACATGGCTCAAGTCTTTCCCAGTTGGGGGCTTACACCACCATCCCTCCACTGATAAAGCTATCTCAGGGCCAAGCACACCAGCCCCAGAGCAGTGGGCCACACCCTCCCCTATCAGCCACCCAGCACCCTTGCCACATTTCCACGGTGCTCAGCAGCAACACTAATTCCCAGGGACTTTGAAGACATTGGTTTAAAAAATCTAGTTTGAAGATATATGGGAATGGTTATATATAAATTTATGTTTTTAACTGAGTATTTAGATATGAGTGTTTTTTCTTAATAAAACCCTACAGACTGGAGGAATGGGGACCTGGGCAAGGAAGCATGCATAAAGGCAGCACTGTTACCCTGTTTTTCATTCTGGGTCCGTTGGGGCAGAGGAAGTGATGGTGTGTCTCCTTCCGAGCATCAGGAAGTGAGGGCTATGGAGTTTATGGCTCCTGGATTCACCAGCGTTTCTCTCTGGTTTTCAACCAAAGACAGCCATGGGGAGCAGACCTGATATAATGGCAGCCTGTATAGAAGTGAAGTACAATACCAGAGAGATTTTCAAAAGCCAAAGTATTGTGAGGAAGGACCAAAAATATTAAATCTATTTAAAAAAAGAGAGAGAGAGAGAAATAGCATTAAAGTAAAAGGTGAAGACTCATAATAAAGCAACTTGTCTGTCACAAGGATTTCTATATACCTTCATGATAATTATAGGCTATTCTGATCAATGGACAAGATTTAACCTTTGGGTAAGTATTTTTCTTTATCATCAAGTAAGACCATTGAATCCACACCAAGCTCACGTTCAGTGATTCAGACTGAAGTATTTCAGTTTGAATATTATAGGCATAGACAAGACACATCTTAAGATAATAACCTATGGCGTGGCAATCTGGGGTGTTCTATTTGAGAAAATGTCACCAATTTCTAAGAATCAGAATCAAAGAAAGAAGGAAAAGGAATACGAAGAATAATCGGAGTGTGTTTACTTAGATCACCCATCACAGCAGTAATGTGAAGTGTGTGTGTGTGTGTGTGTGTGTGTGTGTGTGTGTGTGTGTGTGTGAAACAATGCACTAAGGAATATGAGAAATACAATATTAAGTTTGAAATCCTCACAGGCTGGAAGTTGTGAAAGCAACAAAGGCGTAGATTTTGAAATCTGTCAGGAAACTGACAATGCGAAGAAATGTAAATGCCAAGAGCCCTTCCCTAGAGAAAAGGGGCCAACAGCTGCTTCCATCCTTGCAAAGCAGGAGGGAGGACAGTAGTCTACCAGGGACAGGAGTGAGGAGAGACTGGCTAAATCTTTAACTGACATTAATGGCCATTAATGGTCTGGATTGTTATATGGATAAGAACTCCAAAGAGCCTCAGCCTCAGAAGAGTTGACAGTGCACAGCCTGTCAATTCTTTCCTGTTGGTCTTCACCCAACACACAGCAAGGGCACACCAATGGCTGGGAGAGAACAGGACTATTGAGAGACTCCTGGGACCCATTTCAAATTAAGGCAAGGAAGGATCAGGACCTAAAAATGGAGTCTGGCAGTCTCAGGTACTTAACCATGGCTATGGTCTCAGGTACTTAACCAGGCCAGGGCTGTAGACCTCCCAAAGCTAAACCAGAGCAACAAGCAGAGGAGATGGCCTGAGGCCCAGAAGGCTGGGGGCAGGATCTAAAGCAAAAACAAAAGGCTGTCAGTCAAGCTCAAAGGCTAAGACAAAACTCCCATAGTTCTCTAAACTGTTGCTAGACCAGAAAACATGAAGAAATTGTTTGGCCAGGACTTAAATCATGAATAAGGCTGGAGGGAAAGCATGATGGGACCCTCAAGCTTTTAAAAACCAGTGATCATGAACCTAACTGAAGCTTCACCGAAACTCACAACCACTTCAATTGAGCATGCCTAATACAAAAACCCAAAATTCTGAATGCATGAAAACCCCAAACTCTCTGGGCACCAACACAATTCCACCAGTGGAAATTCCACACCTGACTTCATGGAAAGGATCCAAGTCAAATCTAAGCTTTTTAAAATGGTTCTACAAACTTACCTTCAGGTTATGCGTATGTAAAACTGCAAGATTAGAGAAAAGAATGAAATCCCTGGTCCCAAGCACTTTAGATACGGGATATTAAACTTGTACAAATAAGGCTGATTCAACCCACACATTGAGGATATTAAAATTTTGTAAATGACTGTAATTTCTTTAATTCCTTTACACACAATGGCTACTATGTAATCAAAAAGTTGGATTCACACAAAGGAGGAAGAAACAGAACCCACAGACAAAAAAGACATAGCCAGCCCAGAGGTCACCCAGACACTGGGGTTGCCAGGCAAGTGTTTCTTTAGCAGAAGACTGAAAACCAAAACAAAGTTAACGTGGGGATGCTCAAACAAGAAAAAGCAAGATATTAAAGTGGCTTAACATAGAGATAATCAATAAATTTAAAAGCAGATCAGTTGCAATTATTCAAAGTAAAATACGAAGAGGAAGGAAAGAGAAAAAACATGCAATAAAGTGAAGTGTGTGGTACTATATAAAATACTATGATGTATAAGTAGACTCATAGGAAAGAGTAGAGAAGAAGACAAAAGAAATATCTGAAGAAATAATGAGTGGGGAAAATGCCCAAATTGGATGAAAGATATCAACCCACAGACCTGAGAATCCTAGCAAATCCCAAGCAGGATAAATATAGACAAAGCCACAGACACACGCCATATACAGCAACTACTGAGATCAAACTATAAAGAGACAATCAGCTGGAGAGGTATCACACAATAAAACATGCAAAAGGAAACAAATGTGTATATATGTCATGGAAATAGATAATAGCCACTACAATGTGTAAATTTTGCATTAAGGCAAATTCAATATAAGAAACAAAGGAAGGGGGATTACTACAGAGAGAAGGAAGGAAAGGAAGAACAAGAAATACCTCAACAAGTGATGGGACTCTAGAGTCTACAAGTCTAAATTATTCTTGTAACTCCAGAAGCTTGAAATCGATTCAAATTAAAAAGTTGTGCCATCTGCACAAGTAAATGTATCCAATGTGATGTTACCTTATATTAAAAGTACTCGAAGTCAATGCTATCATTTCAGAAAATAAGACCACACATTGCTTGATAGAGTGCTGATAAAGAAAAGCTTGGGCTGAGGCCATAGCCTGGTTGATAGTGGCTGGCATGCCTGAGACCTAAAAGCAAGAAGTGGGGGAGGAAAAGTGTGGAGGGGGCTAGGGAGGGTTGAAGAGACAAGAAACCAAATCCTACTGTTTGGGAATGCCAAAGGCCAGGTACTAAAATGATAGCTTCCTCCTTCCCAAAGCTTTGGGGAAGGGCGTTGAGACTGGGCCAAAGGACCCTGGAAATGAGGTGACTGGAAAGCACACCGATGATTCAGAAAATCAATGAGAAGGTGTTTTAGCAGCAAAGAAATGGTTAATGTTTGAGGTGACAGATGCATTTGCCCTGATTCTAACACGAATCAAAACATAATATGATAATCTATAAGTAGCTGTAAGTTTTATGTGTCAATTAAAATGTTTAATTAAAAACATAAAAAGCACTGATATTGATGCAGTTCTTGAGTGGGGTGGGAATTGGATTTTTTTTCATAGTATTTCACTTCAAAACTTGAGCATATATTTACCCATAATCTTCTCTGTGAATAAGTCCTTAAAGGATGAAAACTGGAGATAGAGAAAGCCCATCTATTTTATAAAGTACAATAAAAAACACACAAAAATGTAGCAGTGAAATCATTATTTTGTATACTAACTTTAAAATTAAATTAAAGGAGATTTTTTTTAAAGTCTGCTTTAAGGGCTAGAGAGATGGCACAGTGGTTCAGGGCCCTTACTACTCTTGCAGAGGACCTGAGTTCAGTTCCCAGCGCCCACACCAGAGGCCTCAAACTCAAACACACTCCCTCAGCCCTGTCATTGCAGCACCAGAGGGCCCAACACCCGCTTCCCACCTCCTTGGCCATCTGCACATTCCCACACACAGATACATATGTGTACATGCAACTAGAACTGAAATAAAAAGTGTTTTGGAAAATGTACTTGAGAACTTGGTGTGCACAGCACATGCCTATAATCCCAGCACTTGGGAGGCAGAGGCAGGAGGATTTCCATTTCCAGACCAGCCCATGCCACACTATAAGACTTGGACTCAATTTTAACAAAACATTTGAAGTGGGATCAGTTGTTTACATTTAAGGCACAACTAAATAAGAGCATAAGATGGTTCTCAGCCCTTGGGGCTGGAGAGATGGCTCAGCAGTTCAGAGCTATTCCAGGGGACCTGGGTTCAACTCCCAGCATCCACATGGCAGCTCACAACTGTCTGTAACTCCAGCTCCAGGGGATCTGACACTTCACATAGACATATATGCAGGCAAAATGTCAATGCACATGAAAAAATAAATAAATTATGAGATAAAAATAAATTACTTTTTAAAAAGATGGTTCCAGCTGGGCGTTGGTGGTGAGCACCTTTAATCCCAGCACTCGGGAGGTAGAGGCAGGCAGATTTCTGTGAGTTCAAGGCCAGCCTGGTCTACAGAGCAAGTTCCAGGACAACCTCCAAAGCAATACAGAGAAACCCAAAAAAAGATGATTCCTATCCCTTACCTGAGCAACTGAACAAAAGGACATTTTATTGGCCCCAATTCCTAGATGCAACTAATTTTAAGGATATATAAGAACACTTCCAGATTTGCTAACAACCCCAGCTACAGAATAGCATACTTCCTTGAAATCCTTCATTTAAATTCTATTGCTAAGACATAATAACTCTGTCATGAATAAATCATGTACAAGATTATACTGCAGAAAAGAAAAATCTCCAGGATATGCAGATATGGTCCATTAAATAATTAAGCATCACTACCCTATTTTAGGAACTTACATGAATCTTTTCTGCATAACTCACAGTATCACTTCCTGCTAGCTCAGAAAGAAGGCAACAAAACATAAGTGGCTCAGAGTGGAGAGAGTGGCTTAGCCATTAAGACCATGTATTAATCCAGGCGTTGCTGGCACACGCCTTTAATTCCAGCACTTGGGAGACAGAGGCAGGCAGATCTCTGTGAGTTCGAGGCCAGCCTGGTCTACAGATCGAGTTCCAGGACAGGCTCGAAAGCAATACAGAGAAACCCTGTCTCAAAAAAACAAAGCAAAAACAACAACAACAACAAAAAGACAATGTACTAATCTTTCAGAGGATCCAAGTTTGGTTCCCAGCACCCACATCAGGCAGCCCATTACTGCCTATAACTCCAGCTCTAGGAGTAGCCAATGCTTCTGGCCTCCCTGGGACCAGCACACATGTGCAATACCCTCGACACATATGTGCTCATGCACACACACATAGATATCAGAGAGCTTTGTTTACCTAGAACATTTAGGGCAGGAATAACGAAATATTAGAAAGCAGTCTCAGCCAACGAACATCCTAATTCTGTGACTAGATTCCTAAGTCATTAAAGAAACCTCTCTGGCTTCAGTGAACACATTTGGAAAGGGATGCCACTTGATTCTGAATTCAGAAGAATATCAAACACAACTGGTAAGCTAAAGGTGTCCTGCACACCATTATTAATTATAAATTTATCAATTCATACAATCTCCTAAAGTACAAAAGCTAAAAAAAAAAAAACACAGGGAAGTTTTCAAATTGTTTTCCAATTTATGGTTAGTTAATTAAGCAGACATTTACCAAGTGGGCTGTGTACAAGTACTGTTCTAGGGACTGGGGGATATAGCACTGAACAGAACAGAACGGGCCCTCATGGAATGTCCTGGTGTTGATCACGTACACAAAGAAGTGGGCATTTGTCCTGTAAGAGATGATAACAAAGTTTTGCTTGATTATTTGTTTTGTTTTGTTTTTTAAGTGACAGGGTTTCTCTGTACAACAGCTCTTGCAGGCCTGGAATTCCCTCTGTACATCTGGCTGGCCTGGAACTCATAGAGATCCTCCTGCCTCTGTCTTCTGAGTGCTTGAATTAAAGGTGGGTACCATTATGCCTGGCCTATAATGAAGATTTGAAGTTACTTAAGGTTCCTGGGAACCATAGTGAGTTATAAATATCCTTGCCCATCACTGTGTGGACAGGGAATGTTGCCTGGTTAGGCCCTTCCGAGGGTTGCTGGCACCATTTCTGCCAGCCTCCTGGTATGTTGAAGCACACAGTATAATCTGCATCTAACCAGAAGAAGATACCCCGTGCTACAGATGTTTTCAGAGAAAGGGACAAAACAAGATACACTCTCCATAGGAGGAGCTGGAGAAGATGGTCCCTCAGGGTCCTAAGGTCTTCATCTCTACTTTATAATGAGCTAACTCATCCATGACAGACACATTACTGGGGCTGACAATTATTTACAGAAGACAGCCTCAGCTACATCATGGATGCTAAATGTTCCCCAAATGCCCACATGTTAGAGGTTTGGTCTCTAGAGTAACATTGGTGGGAGGTGATGGAGCCGTCAAGAAGCAGGGCCTAGGAAAGTCCTTAGATAATGGGGACATATTCTCAGAAGGGATTATGGGTCTCAGTTCTTGTCCTCTTTTGCTTTCCAGCCACGAAGAGAGAGTTTTTCCCACTATTTGTTCCCCACCATCTAGAACCTCTACTTGAGTTCCAAAAGAAATGAGTCTACCAAGCCATGGGCTCGAGCCTCTAAAACTACAAGACAATATAAGCCTTCTTGCTTCACGTGTTAATTATCTCAGGCATTTTGTTACAGTGATGGAGCGCTTCCAATCACAAGCTAGGAACCTATGTTACAAGGGTAATAAAGATCATCCCACCTAGAACAACATCATTATTATAGGAGGTAACACTTTTGTTTACCAAGAATGAAGAATGGTACCAAGTACCATTACCAAGGCAAGCATGACCCCAGTTCTACTGACTGCCAATGGTTCTTCATCTATTTCAGAGGGGGTTAGCCAAATTAACAACAAAAGAAGTCAACAAAAGGTGAAGGGTTCCAGAAGGAGGAGGCAGAGAAAGAATAAAGAGAAAGAAAAGTACTACTTTTTAGGATTTGTTTATTCACTGTATGTGTGCATGAGTGTGTGCTGTGTGTGTGTGTGTGTGTGTGTGTGTGTGTGTGTGTGTGTGTGTGTGTGTACACGCACATACACCAAGGCATGCATTTTGGAGGACAGAGCCACTTGCAGGAGTCAGTTCTCTCCAACTACGTGGGTCACAGAGACTGAAGACAAGTTGTCAAGTTTGACTGCAAGCACCTTTGCTTGCCATCTCCTTGTCCCCACACTGCTTTTAGAAACAAACATCAGTAGACTTCTAGCAATGACGATTTTGAGAATGTTCCCAATTTCTCACATATGGACCCCAGCAATACCTGCAACCTGTCACAAGGAGACAGGGGCATGCCTGGGACTAAGCAGGTCTCCACTCACTTCACATGAGAATCCTGGAAGATGCTCACTTGGTTTCCCATTGAGATCCCTCTTTCTACCCTGTGAGAAATGACTATGAAACCCCATTGTTTAGAAACAAAAGTTTTTCACTTTCAGATTTTTAGACATGGCAAAATAGGCTGCATGTATACATGTATGTAGTGTCCACTGATCTTTTCAAACCCCATTCTGTGGCTGTGGGGATGATGGTATTGCAGTCTTTGAGGACCCCCTTAGTAACTACGAGGAGCAGTGGGATGTCTCGACAGTGCTGCCTGCTGTCAGCATCCCTTCCTCCCCTCTTAAATGCCAGCTATGAAACGCTGTCACTTTTCACCAACACTCCATATGTTCAATAAAGGCAGCCAGAAAGATAAGCAGTCCTGACCTGCTTGGAAAGAGCAAAGTGTTACAGCTGGTTGCTTCTGGTGCCTTCCTCACTCGTTTACAGTTCTAAGACTAGAGCTGCAGAAGTGGAGATGGAATCGGGGTGTGGAATGAGACACTTTCTCGGGCACCCCTGCGGGCCGCCCACTCTGCAGGACTGAGATCCAGGACACTGCTGACACGAGCTCTGGGGACTTTTATAAAGGTCGCTGTTCTCATGAGGGACTGAACAGTACCACATTTTCTCAGGGCTAATAATGCTATCTCAACACTCTTGCTTATTAACCCACCTGCTTCCTTCCTGGAGACTCTCAAAGGGTAGGCGGCTTCCTTGGGAGGTTGTGAACCTAACAACGTATACCATGCAATTAGCATTGTTCCATCCTGAGGATATTGTCCCCCTCAATACTAACATCTAAAATAAATCACATTTTATAGATTTGTGGAAGCTAAGGTGTGCTAACTGACTTTGGTTTTCAACCTGACATAGCCTAGAGCCTGTTGCTGTGACTCTAACCCAGTGGTTCTCAACCTTCCTAATTCTACAACAACCCTTTAATACAGTTCCTCATATTGTGGTGTCCCCCAACCATAAAGTTATTTGATTTGCTACTTCATAACCGTAATTTTGCTAACATTATGAAATGTAATGTAAATAGCTGAGTTTTCCCATGGTCTTTGGGTTGGGGGGTTGAGACTCACAGGTTGAGAACCACTGCCAAAGCGCCTTAAGGAAAAGAGGGTTTATTTCGGCTTGCACTTCCAGCTTACAGTCCATCACTGAATGAAATCATAACAGGTAATGACGCAAAAATCATGGAGGAATGCCACTCGCTGACATGCTCACTGATTTGCTTAGCTAGCTATCTCTGTTACACAGCCCAGACTTACTTGCCCTAAGGATGGTGCCACCCACAGTGGGCTGGGCCCTCCCACATTGATCATTAATCAAGACAATATTTCAGAGACAAGGCCACAGGTCACTGTGATCTGGGCAATCCCTCCATTGAGGTTTCCTTTTCCTAGGTGACCCATGGTAGGGTCAGTTTGATGATGATGATGATGATGGTGGTGATGACAATAATCAACCTAACCAACACAAAGCTCATTTTAAAATGGCCAGGAATCAAGGGTCATGCTGCTGGGGAGAAGTTTAGGATCTGTATTTCCGAAAGTTCTGCTTCTGAGCAGACTTCACTTTGCAGAGAACATGATGGGTGATAAATTGAGGAGAAATGGATTTGTGCTCAGCAGCCTTCCCACAGCTAGTGCTGTGATCACTCTCTCCATCTCTCTTGTGAGAATACTCATTTCTACTCTGCCATTCTCCAGGGGCCAAAGTCACCACTTCTACCTGTTGCTGAGCTCTGGTGAGTTCATTTCTCTTGACTTAACTTCCTCATCCTTTGGTTCCAGGCAGGGAGTGAGGAGGGCAAAGGGTGGATTTATATGACAGCTTCATTGGGCCTCCTCGAAGGAAGGAGGTCCCATGGAGGCCCATTTCTGTCTCTATCTGCTTTCTGGATGCTGTGAGGTTAGTAGCCTCCCTCAAGCACATGGTCCTGCCAGCACATTGCCCTTCTTTTCCTTAGGTGTGAAAGCAATGGGCCAGACAAGCGGAAACTGAAGCCTCTGAAACTGTGAGCCAAAATACAACTTTCTCCATTTCATTTATTTTTCTGGGGTCTTTTACCACAAAGATAAGCCTAACATAATGTTCACATGAAAAGGTACTAAGACATGCAAACAAACAGTCAAAATGATGAACTATAGAGTACTCATTCAAAAAATAATGACCAGGAGAAGGATAGGCAGGAACAGATAATATTGGCATTTCCTCTTGATCACATTTCCTGTATGTGTGGCTAAATTGTTAGCAAGTTAACTCAGTTACAGTAATTTGATTTCATTCTGTCTGTAGCCTTGATTAAGACTTAAAATAATGGTGGTACCCATGACAAAGCAATGGAATGCAATGACAAAGCCTAATCAAACCATGAGAATCCAAGGATTGCCTAAATCTATGAATCTTCTCAACTGCAACACAACACCAGGATGGGCCTCTTGCTTTCTTGAGGCTTCTGCTTACCTAGTTGAAGCAGCCCTAGTGGTGGAGAGTAAGCATAAGCATACACACACATACACACACACACACACACACACACACACACACACACACACACTGACTCCCATAGAGCTGACATAAAAACAATGCTGCAAATGGGGCTTAATAAAACCCCAGGGCCCATAGTTACTCCTACAGTCCTCAGCTAGCACCACACCAGTTAAGCAGAGGATCTTAACAAGCTGTAAAGTGAGGACTTTGGGGACTCCGGGGGAAAGACACGCACAGAGAGATCAAGAAATGAAAACGAATGTGTGATGATTTGGCTAGAAGCTAAATTGGAGCAGGAAAATAAAAGCTAGAGCATAATAACTGAGGGGGGGGCGTGCTAACCATACAGTGAAGACTTGGATGCTCATCAAAAGAGATTATTCACCACCCTGCATGCAGAACACTCACAACTGAAGCTCTGTGACTCCGGCACAAAGTTTGTCTAATTGTTTCCACTCTTAGAATCACCGAAGAGTTAAAATGCCAATACCAATCCCCTCTAAGCATTCTGTGACAACAGAAACACAGTGAATGCTCTCCAACTAAAGCTACCTGTAAGTAAAGCCCCTGTAAAGGAGATGGCATTTCTGTTAAATATGTGGCATCATTACCCCACCTGGGTGTTGGTTCTGATGTAGAATACGAATGCCTCAGGAGCCTTTGTGCCCCTCCCTCCAGTTTCCCCCAGTCCAATCAGCAGGGACAAGAGTCTGGCTGGCTGGGCACCCAAGGAAACAACAGGGGCTCCACAGATTATGCCTCCTTGACATTCCTTCCCTCCAACCTACAGGTCCGCCCAGCAGATGCCACCAACTTGGTCTCAAACACCCACAAAAGTTAACCTAAGAGACACCTGGGCAATCCAAAATCAGAAACAGAGGGCAGGGGCTGTAAGGGGTAAATAAACAAAAACTGGGGGCGAGGGGGGGGCTGTCAAAATCAGAGCCTAGCACTTGTTAAAGACAAAACTAAACAAACACAGTAGGGTTTAGATTACCCTAGTCAGAAGAAACAGCAAGAATGGAGGGGGTTATCGTGCCTATAATAGATGGAATGTGGGCAGTTCTGAGAAAATCTGCCCATAAACATACTTCTTTTTGAAAGTCTGGATGGAGGCTGCAACGTGTATTGAGCATAGAATGTGGGGGGGGGGCGCAAATGAGCTGCATATTTTGAACTCAATCAGAGCAATTGATATGGATTTGGAGTACGGCTAAAGTCCTTACCTAATGGCTACTAGTAAATGAGACCTTCCTTCAGCTGGCAGAAGGATCGTTGATTTTTCCTGAAGACTTACAGGTTTCCCGCCCCAGGATAAAGCCCCAACGTGTTGTTTCCAGAATCAGTAGGAACCAGGCAGTGCCCCGTTTTCCTTTGCAGGCCTCACACCTTCCACCTGTTCCCGAATGATCTGTTGTGGGTATTTTCTATAGAAACTTCTTTGAAAGTAAAGAGGGTAAACGCTCCACCCTTGGAAGGAGAACGAAAAATGAAATTACCCAGGCAGGTCACTGTCGGTAATCAACACTCTCAACCTAACATAACTGCGATTCCTCAGTATTCTGCAAACTGACTACAGGATTTAGCAAACTAAGCTTAAGAAGATGCCTCGCACTTCCTTAGCGGCGCGGGGGTTGGAGGGGGAGGTTGGATGATAAGTCAAGCTGGTCAGCCCCTATCTCAGAAATCCCCACACCCCTCCCCTAGAAGGCTGCACCTGGGTTGATATGCTAGTTCCAAACTCAGAGGAGGGAACCCACCTGCCTGGTTCCACCCAATGCTCCGGAGCCTGTGACCTGGCAGAGCCTACACGTGTCCCCACTCCCCTCTTCCTTACTGCCAGGATCCCAGCACATCAAAGCGTTATTCCGGGGGGCGGAGGGGGGCTGAAAATCAAACAGCCCCTTAAAGGGAAAACAGGGAGAGCAGGCTGGCATTATATAACAATATACACCAGAAAACGAAAGTCGCCAAAGTAGAGGCCGGGAAGGCGAGTGGAGCAGGGCATCTGGAAGCCACCACTTACTCGAAGGCGAAGAAGAGTCCGCTGGTGACCAGGATGAGGATGAGCGTCAGGTAGAAGACGCCCGTCTGCCGAGCCATCATGATCCTCCCATTGCAGAAGAACTTGTTTCTCCCCGGGAACACCTCCCATTTCCTCCGGGCCGCGATTTTCTTCTTCTTGTGGGGCGACTCCATGGGGGAGGAGCTGTGGGTGCTGATCTGACTGTACTCGCAGTCTTTCATGGGCCCGCCGCCGCCGGGAGGCATCCACGAGGGCAGCCGGCTGGGGGCGCACACCCCCAGAAGCCCCCCGGCCGCGCGGGTCCCGCCGAGCCACGGCCGCCGCCGGCCACCCGGCCGGCCCCCAAGCCGCGGCGCTGTGACCCCTAAACGGGCTCCCGGCTCGGCGACAACTTTGCCGAGGACACCCAGGTTAACCCCTTGGGGAGCCCAGCTGTCATAGCAGAATCCGCTTTCCGGAGGGACAGTGTTAGTCCTCAGCCCGCGGCAGCGGTTCTCCGTGGCTTCCAACCGGTGGATCGGGGCTACAGGACCCCTGGGGCGCGGGACACCGTTCAGCAGAACCTCCAAATCGCGATGCGCCTGGCCCCGCCGCCAGCAAGCTCCCGGCTGCGCCTGGGCTCTGGCCGGCGGATCCGCGAACGCCGCGCCCAGAGGGGACACGAGGCTGCGGACCCCACGCCGGCTCCCTCCAGAGCCACTTCTGCGCCTCGGCCAGGTGGCTTCTACTCCTTCCCGGTGGCGGATCCTCCCGGGGGAGAGTGCTGCAAACTGGGAGGCAGCTCGCGGCACCGGCAACCCCTCCCAGGGGTGGGGACAGCCACGCGCGTTATTCTGTCAGGAGCTGTTCCGTAAGAGCCGGGGCGCTGCCGGCGCTGCGACCCTGCGTCCACGAGCCAAGCAGCGGCGCCGAGTCCGCCGCCGCCCCTTGCACGGGGCTCCCGGCCAAGGGTGGAGGCAGCGGCTCCCGCGGCTTCCTCCGTTCCTTCTGCCCGGAGGAGGCAGCCCTAGCTCGACTAGGGCCGCCGGAGGGCCGCGGGGACACTGCCACAGACACTTGTTTGCAAGGCTCAGCCCCGGCGCGCTCGCGGCTCTCGGAGCAGGTCCGCCTCCTCGCGGCCGGGTGGGAGGCGACGCCCGCGCCTCACAGCCGGGCTCCTCCTTCTGCTCCTCCTCTTCGCCAGCGAAGCCGGGGCACCGGCTCCCCGGGGTCCCTGCCCCAGTCTCCTCGGGCCAGAACGCAGGGCTCCAGGACTGGGCAGGCCTGGCTCGCCCAGAGGAAGGCGCCTGGCTCCTGGTGGCATCTTTCGTCCCAGGAGCGACCGGGTCGATGCCCTCGGTGCTGAGGCGCCATGCGCTCCCCGCGGATTTCGGTCCGCTACAGGCTTCTCCTCCGGATTATTCCCGGCAGCAGCTGCCACCTTGGGACGCGCGCATCCTCGCGGCCGCCCGCAAAACCGTTCTTGCAACTAGCGGGGACCTGAGTACCCTCGGTGAGGAGAAGTGACCTTCCCTGGCCTGCCCCTGGCTCGTCCTCTTTTCTTCCCAGCGCCACGCGTGGCCAAAATGCTGGGGAAACTCTACTGATGCCCAGAGGAGGTGTGGAATGCCTGATGACAGAATGATGAGCAGCGGCCCGAAGCAGGCCAGACTTCGGGACCTCGAAGGGCAGGGGTCAGCAGAGCGGTCTGTGTCCGCTCCAACGGCGACGAATTGGGTCCCTCTTTTGGATTAAGAGCCCTTTGTAGCGGGCTTTGTTTGGTTCGCTGCCTCTCCTATCTTTCATCCTCTACTTCTCCCCCACAGACGCTCACAGTGCTTTCGTTTTACTTCTGTCTCCTTCTCCCTGTGGAGCCCCCACACGGTAAAGGGACCTCACGTCTAGAAGATGCTCGCAGTGCCCCTCTCTCTCCACCCCAGCCTCACAGTCGAGTGGACCAGTGGGCTCAAGCCGAGCCGAGCGCCAGAGCGCCCCAGCCGCCTACGCGCCTTTGCGCTCCTGGGCACCTCGGCCGGATGGGAGCGCTTACTGGGGCTGTGCACTAGGGTAACGGCAGCGAAAAGGCACCAGGCAGCTATGCTCGATTTTCCGAGCCCTACTTTCTTTTCGGAGCCCGCTGGGATTTGTAGTTCCTGCTTTCGCTGTCCAGCTCTGAGAGGGAACGTGACTTGGGGACCTAAAACTACAAGTCCCTGCATCCCCTGCGAAGAAGGCGGGGGAGGCAAGGTACTAGACGTTCTGGTGCCCAGCGTTTGGAGAGCAACAAAGACAGCTTTTGGGACAGGTGCTTTCTCATTGAAGGGTGGGCACCTACGCACTGCCCACCTTCGCTGGGTAATCCTCACCACAACCCTGCGATGCACACTATTGCACCCAGCTCAAAGAAACTGCTTGCCCAACATCACAAAGCTGCCCAGTGATAGAGATGGCACTGGACCCAGAGCTCAGTCTTTCCCTCACAAAGCACGCCTCAGTGCACAGTGTCAAAGGGAGATAAGCTTGGCTGCCCAAAGGAGGAAAAGAATGTGTCCAGCTGGGAAGCAGTGGGAATAGGAATGGTAATAAGATAGGAGATGAAATCACAGGAAGCTAAAAAACAAAAGTGGTTTTTAGGAGCCAAATAGGGGTGGGAAGCTAAAAAGCAAATGTGATTTTTAGGAGCCGAATAGGGCTTTTGCTTTGTTTAGTGAGTGGATGGGTGCGTTTTTTGAAACAAGTTCTCACTATTGTTGCATAGGCTAGTCTCCAGTTCCCGATTCTCTGCTTCAGCTTTTTGCATGCTGGGACTACACACATGTTCCACCAAGTCCAGCTAAGGATCTTCAGTGGACAACTGGAATTAGCCTTGAATTATTTGAGATATATTTATGACAGGCAAGCATATGCGGAAACGATTATCTGCTTGTTAACTGGGCTATTTTAAAACAAACAAACAAAAAAAACCTCTAGCATTTAAAGAAGCTTTTGTTCTGTCCTACCCTTTAGCTGATTGTTACCTCAGAAATCACCTTCTCCAGGGGCCTGGAGTGTAGCTCTTGCCCACTCTTATTGTCTACTAAACTGGATTTTTTTTTTTTTTTGGCCTTGGGCACAGTTGAAAAGTCCTTGCCCTTTAGAGATGCCCACTGAAAGTATTTGCAAGTGAAATGATAGAAAGACTAGATTGTACTTTTAGACACTCCAGCCCGTCTACCTCCCACACACAAGGAGCTAAAAGGAACAACTCCAGGAACTCTTGGAAAGTGTTGACAATGTCAATGCAACTGTATCTAATTATCCATTGCTGGGAATTATCACAAACTTGGGGCCTTAAACACAAGTGTACCTCACAGCCTCTGTGGTTCAGGTATCCAAGTCTATCGAGTCTTCCGCCCACACCATCAAGGTAGAGACTAGGCTGTGTTCTCATGACCTGAAGAAGAATTCACTTCTAAGCTCATTCAGGTCGCTAGCAGAATTCATTTCTGTGCATGTGTAGGAAAGCCTCCAGCTTCTTGCTGGTTGGCCACTGGAAACTGTCCACAGTTCCCAGAGGGCATCTGCAGCTCCTAGAGATCACCTGTAGTTCATTATCAACTTGGCATTTCCCAGAATTCATTACGTCAACAAGGAAAATCTGGCAGTAAGCAGGCTCTGTACAATAGGGCCAAATGTACATGTTCTATTAGCCAGAAGGCAAATCACAAGTTGCAAGGTGAAGGGAGCATTTGGGGGTACAGACACTAGGATAAGTATGTCCACCAAAGTGTGTACGAAGACTTATCCATCAAGTGTGCTTATTTTTTATTTGGCATTTCTATACAAAAGGAAAGGAATTATTGTTTTAAAATTATATCTAGGTGGGTGGAAAGATGCCTCAGGGGTTAAGAACGTGTGCTGCCCTTTTTTGTTAACTGTACAGTTTTATCACCCACCTCAAGTAAAACCAAGCTGTCACCATCTTTGGCACTCAGAGCCAACAGCTACCCTCCTTGCGTTGGTGGTATCTTTGATGCCAGTGGTCTTTCCCTGTTCATGGCTGACTTGGTGGACTCACTAGCAGCAAGGGTTGTTTTATAAACAACATTGAAGGTTTCTCTCATCTGAAAGCATCCCACAACCCTCGTATTTCTCAGACACCTTGAGGCAACCACCGTGGAAGATGGCCCTACTCACTGCACAAGGAAGGATGTCCTGTGTACATCTCTCTGGGCTGGCATGGATGTGCACTCAGGGTGGTTAAGACACCTAAGGCAAAGGGACCAAGTCCTAGGAGAACACTAGAGAACTTGGAAGTGAACACAAGACATTTCATTCCAAATAGAATTCTGCAGAAAATCAGATACCCTAATTCTTCGCAACCCAGAGACTCATCTCATATGTGTGTGCATACTCAGTGGATCTAGAAATATTTAGTATCAAAATGCAAAAGGTTTAAAGTTAGTACACTCAGTATGTTACAAAAACAAAATGAGGTAAGGCAGGATATTTTTAATGTGAAAACTTCTTATAATTTTTTTCAGGGGCAGGAGAGATGGCTTGGAGGTTAAGAGCAATGGCTGCTCTTCCAGAGGTTGTGAGTTCAACTCCCAGCAACCACATGGCAGCTCACAACCATCTAGGATAGGATCTGATGCCCTCTTCTGGTGTTCAGGTATACATGCAGAAGATTCATATATAAAATATAAATAAATAAATAAATTTTGAAAGTTAGATAATTTTTTCAAGCGAAGTTTTTGTCCTTCTACACAAAAATGTTGCTTCAATATATTTATGAAATAATACCATGCTTTGAAAGCTGGTACAACACATAAATGGAAATAATGTAAGATTACTCAAATTCCTACCACCATGAAGTGAGAGCCATGGAGATCATTCCACATAATTCATTTTACACATAGACACCATTGTATGCGGGTCATTTAACAAAAGAATTGAATCATTGCAAGCCTGCTGTTTTTATCTTATATGTTTTCTTTTGGGGGTGGGGGTGTGCACGCATTCGTGTGCGTGTATGTGTCTAAACATGTATATGGAAGCCAAAGAATGAACGAGAGAAAAATAAAGAGGAGAGAGGGAGAGAGAGACAGAGACAGAGACAGAGAGAGCAGTTTGTATTACACTTTCATCAGTTACCTAGATAATATCCTCTCTTGTTTATTTCCCAGCTCAAGAGCAGCCCAGAGTCACACTTTGAACTTTGTCTTCAGATTCTGCCTCCTATCTTTTCGTTTGTTCATCTTGGAGTCATGGAAGAGATTGGCCACACATTTTGTAAACAGTATCCATTTGGGTTTGCCTGCTGTTCCTTCACAATCATATTCAGGAGTAGGCTCCCACAAGGCTCCAGCTGTGTTACACGGGAGAGTGGTGGCAGGGGGGCAGGCAAAGACACCATCCCTGGGCTGCTATGGCTGGAACTGTAGTGTGCTGTCCCAGTTGGACTGCTGCTTCTGGGCCTCCAGTTCTCAGAGTAAGCCCATGTGAAGGTGTGGTGTGTTACCCTCTGTCTGCCTGGGCTGGGTGAATCTGGAGTGTGGCACAAGGATAGCCGAACCTGGCACCCCAAATGCAGATGCTCTTGTTCCCAGGGAAGACAAACAAATGCATTCTGTTCTCACGACATGCAGAGATGCAAAGGCCCAAGGAGATGATGAATTGTAAAGTGTAAATTGTAAAGCAGCACCTGTTCTGATGTAAAGGGAAGGTTCTCCTGACATCAAGCCCGGGGAAGATGGCAGGTGCACACAGCGAGGCACTGAGGTTCCAACTGGAGCTTGGTGCTGGGTTTCCTCACACCCAGCTCTGCGCAGTCCACACCCACTCACTGGCCAAAGAGCCGGTGCAAAACAAAGACGCACTTCTCCCTTCTGGAAACAGGGCTTAGTGAGAGAGTCCTTGAAGAACCCAGAGTGGATCTCAGAGAAGTCTCAGCTCTCATCTGTGAAGAACAGGTCTGGGGAGCTGGTCACGGTGGAATCTTGATGTGTGGGAGGAAGCAGCAAGAGAAGTGCTAGTTCTTTGCCAGCCTGGACTGCATGAAAATACTGCCTCAAAGAGAAAATGGATTTTTGAGAAATTCCTATTGCCACTTTAGGATTAAAGTTAGTCAGTAAAACAACCCATGCCACTTTTATTTCTTCTCTGGATACTGAGAAATGACTGGCATTCTGTTGGCACCTGAACAAGGACAAAACTCTCTTGGATGATGTAACTGATACTGTCTACCTCAAAGGTTGAATGTGAGATTTATCATCGTCGTCAACATCATCATCATTTTAGAGACAGAGTCTCTCTTCATAACCCTAGTGGGCCTTTAATTAGCTGTGTAGACCAGGCTGACCTTGAACTCACGATAATCCACCTGGCCCCGCCTCCCTAGTGCTGGGATTAAAGGTGTGCACCACCAAGCCCAGTGACTGTGAGGTTTTGTTTTGGTTTAGCATGTGCCTGCCATGCATTAAATCCACATGAAGATGTTAATTGTGTTTTTGTTGTTTTCAATTTGCTAGTTTTCATTGTGTATACTATAAAAAGAAAAAAATAATGTGTTTATCAGACTGTCGCCCCAAAAACATCTGATAAGTGTATGCAAGTAAAACCTGAAGATCATTCCTACTTGGGGTATAAAAAAAAATAGGGTATATGTAATTATAGATGATTCATTTAAGAAAAAGAAATTGTATATCTCTTAATTTTTCATTTTTGTAGCTTTCTATTGTTTATATAATGTTTTCCTTTAATAAGAACACATTTTAAATTTGTTCTAATAAGAACTGATTTCTGGGTTTATTTCTGAATGTAACATAGCCATTTACACTTTAAAGATCTGACAATCTTTTAAAAATAACATAGATGTACTTTTGTTTCAATAAGCTATGTTACTTCCAGCCTTCCTGTTGAACTCATTTAGACGGTTGGCAGGGGTGGGGTCAGGACATGCCTTCTGACAGAGTTGTGATGAATAGATAGTGTGTCTTTCTCAGTATCATGCCAAAAGATGTCAGTTTGTCCAGTAATTTGTGATAGTCATTTTGTGCTAAGGAGGTTTTTCCAATTTGAAGTTACTAGTTCTCCTTTGTAATGAATAGCTACAACAGTGAAGACTAACTGATTTTAGTACACACTGGTGATTCCCTACCCTGCTTCTTTCCTTTCTTGCTTGCTTCCTTTCTGTTCCCTCCCTCTCTTCCTCTCCTCCTTTCCCTCCACTCTTCCTCCCTCTTTTTCTACCCCTTCCCCTCTTCCTCACCCTCTCTTCTCTTCCTCACTTTCTCTTTCTTAGCATTCTGTCATAAAGAAACTTGTCCTCTGTCTCATTATCAACAGTCAGCACATTCTAGTGTGTTTGTACCAGCATGGCCTGAGATATTTATTTTATTCAATGGGCTATAATTTATCAACATGGATAGTTATTTTGATATCAAGTTGTTCCAGATTTGATCAGCAGTAATCCCTCAATTAACTCCCCTGTAATTTGGCACTTGCTTCCTGCTCTCTGACTCAATCCCATCTTCCAGACTCATGTTAGACTTTTCCGGTCTTAACTTTGCAGTCTGACATTTCTCAGGGGGATCCTTGTTTCTTTTAGTAGGAAATACATGTATGCTTCCTATTCCTATTTTTTCTAAAAAGATGAGTGCATATGGATACATATGCATATACTTTCCGCAACATCAAAAGCCATTTCTTCAAACTTATATGTGCAATTGCAACTCAAAACTTTCTTCTATAGTCTATGCTTTTTGCTTTCTATGTTTGTAGATTTTTTTCTTTCATAATTCTCAATATATTTTCCTTAAGCCTAGAATTTAAAAAATGAATTCTTGGCATTCTGTCATAAATACCAACCTACCAGGCAAGATGTGTCCATTGGTACAATAGTTGTGCAGCTGCCTCGGGGGTAACCAACCACACATGCTTGAACTGGAGACCTGAGTCACAAGAGATAACACATGTCTAGTACTATAAACCAGTCAAAACTTGTGAATAAAAAGTCTGAGGTGGGGGCCTGCCACTGCTGCTTTGCTAAACTGACACAACATCAAATCACCTTTTAAGTATTTATTATGTTTATACTCAAGGGCAAGGACTTAATTAGAGAAGCCTCTCACTGCAGTTAATGGAGGTGAATGCAGGAATCCACGACTGTGTGAGATACTGAGAATAAAAGATGGTTGAAGGCTCAGCCCTAAACGAGACTTTTATACCACTCCCTTAAGGCTCAGGGGATGCTGTGGAAGACAGAGGACAGCAAATGCCATCTTCTGAGTACACCAAAGCCATGGTAATGATGAGCTGAGAGCAGTTGTCCCTGCTGGGCCCATACAAGTTAGACCTGCCTAACAGTCAGATATGGGTCAGGGAGGGGTTCACAAGACTCTGCCATTTATTGGCATCTAGCAGACTTTGGGGAAGAGGAAGGCCTGGTACCCAGTTGTGTACTCACTGGCAAACTCATCATGCTTTACTGGATAGTTCCAAACCCAGTGTTACACAGATGGTCCTGGTTAAAGTCTGTGGGACATGGACACACACACACACACACACACACACACACACACACACACACACACACCAAAAATAATGAAAGGAAAGACATTTGTAAGGAAGAAGGGGGCTGGTAGGGAATGGGAGGGACCTAAGAATAGAATAGAATGAGGAGTCACCAGACTGCATTATATATATGCATGAAATTATCAAAGAACAAACTTGATTAATAAAATATATCTCTAAAAGTTTCAAAATTGCTGACACATACCACCACAAAAAAAACAGAAAAAATTAAAATAATTATTTAAAGTTCTTTCTCATTTCAGACAACAAAAAAATAAGAGAGGAGACAGCTGTTGTGGTTTCTGATCTTAAGTTTCCTTGTGTGTATGTGTGTACGCGTGTTCATATATGTTCATGTGTTTGCACATGTGTGTACCTGCATGTGGAGGACAGAGGATAACCACAGGTGTTGTTCCGTAGGTACCACCCACCTTTCTGAGACAGAGTCTCACTGGCTGGAACCTCCACAAGAAGGCCAGGCTGGCTGGCCAGTGACCCCCAAGGGAACTGCCCTGTCTGCCTCTTCATAGCAGGGTGACAAGAGCTCACTATCTGAACTCTTCCCCCAGCTCCTTCCTAATTTTGGCTTCTTCCCAATTGGGCCTTGCAGTCTCTTTGCTGTTATCAGTGACCCTCCCTGGCAAAGTGGCCCCAGTCAAGGAGAACAGTATGAGGGTATCAAGCAAGGGAGTTACAACAAGGAAGTGAAACTGATATTCACCAAACAGAAAACATGTATTACTCTCCCAGAGAGACTAAAGGTCACTAGAGGAGGCTACCGGGAAGTCTGGAGGAGAGGAGGCAGGAAGTATAAGGAGGGAGGGAGGAGAGAGAGAGAGAGAGAGAGAGAGAGAGAGAGAGAGAGAGAGAGAGAGAGAGAGAGAGAAAGAGAGAGAGAGAGAGGCCAGAGAGACTGAATCTTTATTCATGTTTATCATTTAAGTATTCTTCGGGGTTATGGACAGGTTAGTTTACAGAAAACACCTGCAGAGGGGAAACAGTTTACATGGCTGCTTGTACAGCTCAGTCGGCAGCTGTGGCATGTTGGTGTTTGTGCTAGTGAAGTGAGAATCAAGCGAGTATATCAGAAGCAACACACTCGGGTGGGGGGAGGGAGTTTTAGCTGAGCCAAAGATGGTGGGAATGGCTAGGATGCAACAACTCATGTTGGGCCTACACATGGATGCCAGAGCAGCAACTACATTAAACAGACAGGACAGCATTCTGGCATTTTTCCCAGTGTTAGACAGAAAGCATCAAATTCTCCATCATTAAATATGGTGCTATTTTTAGGGTTTACAGATGCCCTTTATGAAGCTGGGGAAATTGTCTTCTATTTCTGGTTTACTGGGAGTTTGTGTTTGGGTTTGTGTTTGACTATTCCCAGATGTTCTTTCCACACCTGTTGACATGATTAATTTTCTCCTTTGTCCTCTAAATATGAGGAATTGATTGAAAATTGAATGCTGAAAGACAATTTCACATTGTTTGGGTTTGAGCGTGAAAATTTCTCACAGGCTCCCTTTTCCCCCAGAGGATGACACTGTTCTAGAAGGTTATGGAACCTTTAGGAGATCTTTCGGATTAGGATGTAGGGGTGGGGTCAGTCCTTGAGGTCTGACAGCCAAATATCATTTCTATTCATTCTCTGATTCCTGACTCAGGAATGCTGGCAAGCTCCTCTGTGGCTGCCATGCAGCCTCTGCCTCCATGCCTTCCCACCATGAGGTGCTGTAACCCCAAACTGTTAAGCCAAAGTACTCTTCCTTTCTTAAGTTGATTCTTGTTGAGTATTTGGTCACAACAATGAGATATTCCTTCCTTACTCAAATTGCACTATGTTTTTTGTTTTTTTTTTCATATATTGCTAGAATTTAATTACTAACTTGGGGGGATTTATATCTATGTCCATAAGGATAATTGCATAGTTATATTGCACCTTTTGAATTTCTCAAATACTGGTTTTAGGATTTGTTTAGCCTCATAAATCAGTATAAGAATAATCCCTCATCTACTTTATTGAATAAGCTATGGTAAGATTGTTATTTCTTTTTTAAATATTTGACAGAATTTTTAATCAATTCATTTGACCCTAGCATTCTATTTCAAGTTAAGATTTACTATTACGAATTACTATCAAAATTTTGATTTTTTTTTAAAAGAAACTATTCTGGTATTCTGTTTTGTCCTGTGTTTCTTTTGGCAAGTTATGGTTTTCAATTTTTTGTTCTGTTTAAATTTTTGGGTATACTTATACAGTTGTCCATAATTTTCTGCTACTTTTCATTTAATGTCTGTAAGATCATTGACTGCAAATTTGTCATTTTTACTCTGCCAGTCTTGCTAGAGTTTGGCAGTTTTATTAATTTTCTTAGAAGCCTAACGCTGGGACAAGAGCTTGCTGTGTGACAGTGGCAGCAAGACAGAACCTGTCAACCTTTCTGAGTCCCTAGACAAGTGTGACTTTTCCTTTTCCTCATATCTGTCTCTTCTCTTTTAGATTCTGGCTAAAAGCTTAAGCAAGCTTTCTCCTTGTTCTCTGAGGCTCCCCACTCCCACGTCCCCGGACATGCCACTGCTTTGCCAGCATTCTTTGCCCACCTCTATTGTTGAACATGTTGGATCCCCCAACTCAAAGTGCATGGCTGCTTGTTTTTACTTTTCTCCATCTCCCACCACTGGGCAGCTGCTGAGACTTGCAGTTGAGCTTAAACGAGAGAGAGAGAGAGAGAGAGAGAGAGAGAGAGAGAGAGAGAGAGAGAGAGAGGAGTCACCTCAAAGTCAGTTCCTACCCTTGGAATTTTTCTGGTTTCTAGGGTTACATTTTCTTGCTTCTCTATATGTCTCATAATTTTTATTACTGTAGATACCACAATTATTGAGAGACAAGACTTTGTTACTGCTCGAGTTCTTCTGTTAAGTATCCCCAAAGGCATATATACTGAGAACCTGGTCACTGACTAGAGGCAGTGGGGGAGGGGGCATAAATCTTGAAGAGATGGAGCCTGGTAGAAAAAAAAAATAAAAGCTAGTCATAGCAGGTGGGTTTGTCCTTGAAAGGATTATAGGAACTCCTGGGAACTTGGGGCCCCTCCTTTCCCTTTGCTTCCAGGATGCCACAAGGTGAGCAGCTTCCTCTCCTAGCCGCTCCCTGTCTGATATACTACAGGCCACAGGACAGGATCAAAAACAACAGGCCAGCCAGCCCTGGACCGTAGTCAAAACCAGCCTTTCTTCAGTTGAGTTGATTGTCTTGGATGAATTGATTGCAGCTGCCTGAGCATGTCAAGGTTTGCTTCACTCTGAAGTTAGAGTAATTTAGTCCTAGAGGGTTGTCCTCTGGAGCATGTTGAATGCCTAGAGAATGCCAGGGTTCCTTCTCCTCGCACCATGGTCCAGAAAACTCCCCAAAGAATATTCAACTCCCTTTGAGAGGCTACACAACATCCAAAAGCAGCTGATTCTTATACTGCATTCTGTTTTCTACCTGTTTATATGGGGGTGGGAGGCATGAACATAGTTACTTCCATGACCTGCAGTGGAATCACGTGACAGGCTTTATAAATGCCCTGTGGATCTATACTCCACTATGCCATACCAGGGAACTACCGCATTGACTTTCCTCTTGTGGATCAGTAGGTTTCCTTACGCCACGTCCCTTCCAGAAGACCCTTCTTGATTGTGCAGAGGGAAGGGGCCTTGTGCCAGTTTCCTTTTTGGATGCTTATAGGATCTGAGGCTAGCTTTAGCCCTTGAAGCATAGCTGTAACATCAGGTCAGAGTAGAAGTTGGCAGTTAAATTGGAACTGGAGGGGCACAGTGCTGACTTACCCAGGATGCAATGTTTTTATTTTACCAAACTCAAATTGAATATATATGATCCTTTTTATACCCAAATAAAAGTTTGCTGAATATAATATATAGTGGATGGATATAATATATAATTATATATAATATGTAATGAAGTTATTTGGGAAGTAAGTATGTCATGAGGTAGAGCCCCATCATGAATAGGATTAGTAACATAACGAGAAATATGAGAAAGTATAGTTTATAACCATATCTATGTCTATATTCCTCTATGAGCTCCCATCCATGCAAGATGCAATGAGAAGATGACTGCTTGAAAACCAGGAAGAGAGCCCTTCCAGGAACCAAATAGTTTGGTTCCTTGGTCCTGGGCATCTAGGTTCCAGAGCTGTGAGGAAAAAATGTTCCTTGGGCCACTTGGTTTATGATATGTCATGACAGCAGCTTGGATTGACTAAGAGAATTATTTCCTCAAATCTCTTCCCATTGCCTTGCAGAATATTTAGTGAGGAGAAAAAAACACTGCTAAACAATGCCAAAGGCTGTTGAGGAAGTGAAGCAGAGATGCTCCTGCATATTGCCTCCTTCTAGAATACTCTGTATAGGAAGACATGTCCAAGGCTACTTGGACCATGTTTCCAATAGTAAAAAAAAAAAAAAAAATCAAATCTACAAACAGTCTGCATGTCCATTTGTAGGAGACTATATCTAAAGAAAATGATGACTTGTTTACATAGTGGAACAGTGTATGAGTGAAACAAAATAATTTTTAACGTAAGAATTTTTCAATAACATTCAATGAAATGAGGGATTTTTCTGGAGGTTATATTTTATGATGTTTTATATTAATCATAACAGGATATATTATTTATGATTAAATGCACACATGCTGAAATCTGAAAAAAATTCAAGGGATGCTAAATATAAAAGTCTGGATATTTGCTATTTCTGCAAGTCTGGAGGAGAGGAAGTTGAAAAAGAGGATTAGAAATTTAAATCGAATGTAATGTTTTGCTTTTTAAAATACATAGTGGGTAGAGGAGAGATCATTATATTTTTATTATATTATTATCTAAGGTTTAAATCCCAGCAATGTTTCTTAATTTAAAAAAAAAGATTCTGCCTTTACTTTTATACCCCAATGTGTTTTGAAATGAGTAAAAATGTTTTCAAACATTGTTATCTCAGACAAAAAATTTCACCCTCTGCAAACCACCAAATGTAAGGGAAATTCCCTTTTGACACTTCCTGTCTTGAAACCAGTGAAGTCCTTTTAGGCCTTGTTCTGTATGACTAGAGGAGGCCTGTGCTCACACTGAGACTTATAACAGTTGGTTTGTTATAAACAGAGTGAACCATAGGGTTTGAGAAAATACAGAGAGGCTATACTGTGAGCCTTCTGAGATGCCCCACCCTGCCCATGGGCAAGGCCATCACCACATGCTGTACCCTGCCCTGGGCAAGGCCACCACCAAAAGAAAACCTTTACCTTCTTCCTTGACCTCCGTCAGCATCCATCCACTAAATATGTATGATCCTCCTGGCAAAAAGGGAAAGTGGGTAATAGAATCCCACTTTTTAGTTGTTGTATCTTAAGAGTGACAAAGATCCAAGTATCTTATTGACACAGATGTTCAGAAATTTGGGGGCAAAGCTTTTAAAAAATATATCTCTTTATGCTGTAATAGAAGAGCATAGAAGAGGGGAGGATGGAAGTAAAGGAATCAAAAGAAGCCTGAGAGTCAAAAAGGAGAGTTTGAACCTTCTGAGCACTGAGCTCCAACGTATGGCAGGCTGGTATTGGTGGACTTCACCCATCTCCATAGAGTCTGAGCATACATTGTAGACTATGGGAGCACAAATGGGTGAGATCCAGTCTCTGACACTGTATAGGGACCAAAACACACCTTAGGGTTCTTGTATAGGCATAATCCACTAATGGGCACAGTGATGGTACCCACAGTAGGGCAGAGAATCACAGGGGAAGGAATGGCCACCAGTGGGCAAGTTCCCAGAGGAAGATGGCATTTGGCCCAGACCTTCACTGAACCTCTATTTATCAAGCAAGAAAGTTCTACTCCTGAGGATGATAGACATCTAGAATGATACTGTTTAAACATTTGGTGGGGGGGGGGGATGACTTAAATGACCATGAATGAAGATTCACATTAAACAAAGGTATCTGTTATGGGATAGATTTTTTGCTCAGCAATATAAATTCATATATTGGAATTCTGCCCTCAGGACTCAGCATGTGACTGTATTTGGATATAAACCTCTAAGGATAGTGGACCCTAATTCATCATCTCAGACATACACAGAGAGAAGCCCATATGGAGACATGGAAGAAGACAGCCAACTGCAAACCAAAGAGATGCCTTTGAAAAATTAAGCCTCTTGACACTTTGACTTCTAGCCTCTAGATCTGTGAGCAGACAAATACTTCTAAAAGTCACCCAGCCAGTGAAACTTGTTTCTGTTAAGGTAGCCCCAGCACATGAATACAATGTGGTACCCTAAGTGATGCTACAAATGACGCATTGATCTCTAAGTGTATTCATTATGGCTTGACTATGAAATGCCCCCTCAAAATGGCAGGAGTGATGAAAACCGGTGGATCTGGTCATTGAAAGATAGCTGGATCATAAATGCTCCTTCAAAATCAATAGACTACTCTGTAGATTAGTAGCCTTGATTGTAACCCCTTAGGGAGGCCATAGGAATGTTGAGAAGTAATTCCTGAGGCCGCATCCCTGTCCCAGGCCCCTCTCCACTTCCCCACTGCCATGAGGTGAGGCAGCTCCATTCCACCACAGGTTCCTGAAAGGGTGCTTCAGCCTCTGTCAGGCCACAGCAATGGAGCCAGCCTGGCACGGGCTGAAGCCATGAGTCCAAATGAATCCTTCCTCCTGATGAGCTGTTACGCCAGGGATTTTGTCACCGCAATGAAAGGAAAATGTAAGCAATATTCAAACTACACTACTGGATTTTTTTAAAAGCAGGCTGCAGCCAGGTGTGGTGGCACATGCCTTTAATCTCAGCACTCAGGAGGCACAGGCAAGTTGATATTTCTGAGTTTGAGGCTAACCTGGTGTACCTAGGGAGCTCTAGGCCAGCAAAGGCTACATGGTGAGAACCCATCTCAAAAGAAAGAAAGAAAAAGGAAGAAAGAAAGAAAGAAAGAAAGAAAGAAAGAAAGAAAGGAGGAAGGAAGGAAGGAAGGAAGGAAGGAAGGAAGGAAGGAAGGAGGAAGGAAGGAAGGAAGAGGCTGCTACATGTGCACAGAATGATATAATCTTTATGAAATTACAAAGTTGTTCGTGTATAGATAGATGACTGACATTTAGGTTTAGAATTGTGTGTCTGCGTGTTTTACCCTTTTAAAATACAGATTTCCCGTGGTAGGCCCAATATTTTTGTTGTTGTTTTTACTTCATTTTGAAAGAACAGGCTTGCCCTGAATTTACAGAGCGCCATCTGCCTTTGAGGAATGCATCACCTCAAATGCTTGGCCTATGACTTTAACATACATGTCAATGCATGGACGCAGTAGGAGTAAATATGAAGAGCAATGTTAGAATGAGCTCATGGCAGAACCTTGGAGAATGATGATAATGAAGGGAAGGAGTCCAGCAATCCCAACAAAGGCACATTAGTCAGAGAGAAAAAGTCAGAGCAGAGTTCCAAGGAAGCAGCGGAAGGGCAAAGCTTTAAAGGGAACAGGGTGTTAAAACCTGCTCAATACTGCAGAGAAGAGCCATGTGGAAACTGACAGGAGAGTGTTGCCTGTGGCCACCAGAAAGTCACACCATCCTCTGTGAACATTGGGAGGACAGGGGTAGGTGAGGGGCAGGCAGTTGGAAAGGAAGTGTAGCAGGGAGGGCAGGCAGGAAAGCTACAGATAGTGAGCAGAATTGGAGACCTTCAGGTGCAGAAGCCAATTGTCATCACTGGGCTAGGAATAGCCTTATAGGATGTAGAGATGATGGTTGCCCTAGAAACCCTAGGAGGAGCTCCTTAGCAACGTGTGCTGATACGCAGTGCTGATGTGCTGTGCTGAAGATGTTCTTGCCCCATCCTAGTTCTATCTGTCAATTAGCCTGTGGTCTCTGCTTAATGGGAAAGATGTTTCCATAACCCATGGCCTTGACAGTGAAATCACTGAGCAGCTTCTTCGCAATAACAAAGGTGATGGCAGCTACTGATACAATTTGCTGTTGGGAGGCTGCTCTAATGAGACAAGAAAGAAACTCATTTGACCATTGCAGAACCTGCTTCCTTGTCTAGCTCTCTAACCTCTAGCTGGGCAACCTTAGGATAAGGACACAGTGAAAACTAATCAGAACAGGTGTGTGGGGGAGGAGGCTTGGAAAGTGGGCCAGACATGCTTCTTTTTTCCTTCTGTTCCTGGCTAGTTCTGAAAAAGCACGCCATACTTTCCCAAATACACCCTCATTTGTTTGTTCGTTTGTTTTTGTTTTTGTTTTGTTTTGTTTTTTTCTGAGACAGGGTTTCTCTGTGTAGCTTTGTAGACCAGGCTGCCCTCAGAGATCCTCCTGCCTCTGCCTCCCGGGTGCTGGGATTAAAGGCATAGCCACCATTGCCCAGCTGACTTGTTTTTTTTGTTGTTGTTGTTAAATCTTTACATAATTCAAAGTAGACATTATCATTCTCTTCTTTTTACACTTTTTAAAATATTTATCATGTGTATGTGTGTGTTAATGAGTGAGGTGCCTGAGGACCCCAAGGACATCAGATCACCTAAAGCTGGAGTGACAGGCCACTGTGAGCTGCCTGACATGGGTTCTGGGAATCAAATTTGGGTCCTTTGCAAGAGCTGTGCCTGCTTCCAACTGCCGAGCTGTGTCTTCCACCCCTCTCTTCTTACTCTTGATCTTACTCAAATAACTGAGAGTCAGAATCTTTTCATCCATATGGAAGCTGAGGCTGAGGCAGCCCTGCCATTCACTTGTCATCACACACACCACGTAAGGGCAATATTGGGGTGCTGAAGAGGCCGGGCCAGTGTTTACGATGGTCTCAGGCAAAGGAAAAGTTTCTCAAAGGAGGCAGATTCAAAGTTCCACGTTAATTTGTGGGAGGATGCCTTTTCCCATAAGATCAAAACATCTATAGATTTCATCCCATCTTGGTTACTCATTCCCAGCTGTTTTCAAACCTTCCCTGAAGAGCAAAGCATCACTGGTACCCCATTCTTTTATTCCTATATTCTTCTCTTTTATTTCCCTTGGGACACTGAAATTCCTTAATAATACCCAGCACTGGATATCCTCAGATGATAGAACAACCCTAAGTGCTAGCGGCTCTGGCAAGGATAACCTGGCTCTGGGAGTCACTCTCCCTTGTGAATATATTTTGCACCTGAGATAGACAAGCTGCTGGAGGGGAAGTCTCTGTCCCCCAAGCACATGCAGAGGGGCCATCTCATCTCCATTTGGTCACAAGAGAAGGGACACCACAAAAGACACTATGAATAGCTGAATAGCCAAACATTTCCTCTGCTATTTTAAATTATTTTGAAATCTGGATGACACCAAAGTGTCATTCCTTCCAGCTTAAAAATAATGCTATTTTTATTATTGTTTCCTATGGAAACCATTTCCTTAAACACAGCAACAGCCAGATCTCAAGAAGGGGTTATTTATGTGAGTTCTCTCTTTTGTTGGGCTTTCAGTGAAATGAACCTATGTTTTATCCCAGTGGGTTTGTCAAAGCTAACCTCTGACCTCTCTACAGAGCCCTCTGTGCTGCCACAGCCACACTCCCAGATGTTCAACAGCCAAGAGCAACGGTTTCCTTCCCCCTGGAGACCTTTGCTAGGAATGCATTCAGAGCCTGATGGGAAGTTACAGAATGTGTTGTCAAAAGTCTCCATGTCACATAGAGCAGAGGCGCTGAGAAGACAAGCCTTGCAGGGAACCCTTCTTACAGGAAGCAGAGAGAGAATGTCCCCTTGCCATGATGCAGCCTTCTGACAAAGTGTTATTTTTCTTTCAGGATGATGAATGGGGAGCTTCTGCTTCCACCTGTGCACAAGGAACTTGTATCACAAGGATTAGTCACTCACTTCCTGCTAGCAACAATGTACCTGACAAAAGCAACATAAGGAAGGCAGAGGTTATTTTGAATCACAGTCCATCATGATGGGGGAGCTGTGGAAGCAGGAGCTTAAAGCAGTTGGTCAACGTAACTCCACAGTCAGGAAGCAGACAGTAAAGACTGTTGGTGCTTAGCTTGCTTTCTCCTTGTTATTCGCTCCATGACACCGTCCCATGGAATGACACCAACTACTGGAGTGTGGGTCTTTCCATTCCAATTAAGCTAATGTAGATAGTCCCTCTCAGTCATGCTCAGCGACTTGTCTCCTAGATGACTGTGGGTCCCATTCATTTGACAATATTTACCACACAAATATTTTTATCACACATATTACCTCTCATCAAAACACAATGTAGGGGATTTTCTATTTTCTATTTCTATTTTTATTTGCCCCAGATTAAAAGGAGCAGCAAAAGAGATTATTCTTCCCAGGTCTGGCTGGTGTTATATCAGGCTTGCTTAAGGAGAAAGCGGTTTACCTACTGGATCCAGGACAGTTTACCTGAAGCCTCACCAAAGAAGTGTTTCCCACTCCTAAGCAATTTTTAACCCCTTATAAAACCCTAGGGAATGGCATTGTCCATGAACACCATTGCCCTCCCCATTTCCATAGTAGATCAATCTTGGTAGGGACTCATGTGGAAATCGCAGGTATTCTCATTTCAAGATGGCAACTGCCATGCCATACACGAAAGACAGAGTCCCACAACAAATACAACCATAAAGGCAGAAGGCAGAATAAACACACACACACACACACACACACACACACACACACACACACACAAACACACCACTGAGTGAAGCAATAAAATTAGTAACCAAAGAGCCATCAGTGAGGCCAAAATCCTGGAGAGAAAGAAAAAGCATTGACGTGAACCAGATAGATACCACTGCAATGTCCTCCGAGGGACATTGTGGAGCTTGAAAGCCAAGTGAGTAAGAAGATGGTACAGCATTCAGGATTCTCAGGAGGATGGGTAGGTAAACCACAGAGCTCATGGCTAACTGGTGGAAAGGATCTGAGGAATCAACAGGCAAGAAAACCGTGCACCACATTCACTGTGTAATTTCCCTCCAAGCCATTCCCTGTTCCTAAATTAGGCATGCATGGTCCACAAGGCAAGAAAACAAACAACCATCAACTCATTAGTCAGAGAATTAGTGCCTGGGATGACGGTAAATAAAAGATAAGTAGCCCTTGCTTAACCTGAAGCCCTTAGCAAGGTTAGTGAGGTCTTTCCATTCCAATTAAGCTAATGTAGATAGTCCCTCTCAGTCATGCTCAGCGACTTGTCTCCTAGATGACTGTGGGTCCCATTCATTTGACAATATTTACCACACAAATATTTTTATCACACATATTTCCTAACTAGAAAAGGGGGAATCTACACCCTGTGTAGTTTTTTTATACAAAATGTCTAGCTTTTAATCAAATTATTACAAAACATATTAAAAAAATATGACCAGTGACCAAAAAGTAAGATGAAAAGGTCAAGACAATGGAGGGAGAACACATTTGATCCCGACCTTAAGTTTACGACAGGACTTAGAATTTTAGATAAAAATATGATTGAAGTGGTCGTGAAACTATAGAGGTTTTCACCAGGAACTGGAATCTACTTAAAAACTACATGTGGCAACTTTTATAATTGAATTGAACATTGAAAACTTGGATTTAGTAATTTACAGATGAGATAATTAGTTAGGAAGTAAGTTTTAAAAAGTCCAAAGTGAGGGTTGCAGAGATAGCTCGATGGTTAAAAGCACTGTCTGCTCCTCCAGAAGACCCAGGTTCAATTCCCAGCACCCACATAGCAGTTCACGGTCATTTGTACTCCAGTCTCAGAGGGTCCAATGCCCTAATCTGGGCCCTGCAGGCATCAGACACATACAGTGCATATACTTACTTACAAGGCATATGCATAAAATTTAAAAAATAAAATGTTTAAATCTTAATTGAAACATGAAGAGAAAAAAGTTTTAAAAGTTAAAGAGTGGAAGAGATATATGAGAATTTCTAGAAAGTTCCAATATACCTGCAATTTAAATTCCATGAGAGGGCCAGAAACTATTTCCCAAAATGAACAAATGACATCAAGCCACAGATTCGAGAAGCTTGAGGTTTCTGGGCAAGACAAATACAAACCTAAGCACATGTTGGCACGGCATACCTTTGAAAGACTGCTGTAAGCCAAAGCTAAGTAGGTGAAAAGCCATAGCAAATAAGGAAAAGACACCACCCTTAAAGGGCAACCGGAAAACAACACTGATACTAGCACCGTGGGTCTCTATGTCAGGAAAAACTATCAGAAAATGAACTTTGAAGACAAAATCATGCACAATAAAAGACAAAAGTCAGCAAACCGATAGCAATAAGTAGTGTAGAATATGTAGTCTTTACATTAAACATGACAAAACATCCTGAGAGAGTTTGTGTGTGTGTGTACGTATGATGTTTGTGTATGTTAGTGTATGTAGTATGGAAACATGACACTGCACACTTGTAGAAGGTGGAAGGCAGTCTAAGGCTTCAATCCTTACCTTACCTTTGTTTGGGAAGGGTTTTTATTGTTTAACACTGCATATGCTACACTAGCTGCCCCTGTGAGCTTTTGGGGATTCTCTTATCTGTCTTTTGTCTCTCCTTGGGAGCACTTGGATTACAGATGACCACTACTGTGCCTGGCTTGTGTGGAGGCTGGTGATTTGGTCCCCATGTTTATAGAGCACTTTGATCCCCTGAACTATTTCCCTGGACTTGCACTTTATTTTTGAGGCAGTGTCTCTCACTGAACCTGGAGCTTACCAATTTGTCTGGACTGGTGAGTCAGCAAATCCTTGAGCTCTTCCTGGTTTGAATTCCTTATTGCTTGGATTAAAGGCTCATGCCACCATTCCTGACTTTTGCATGGGCCCTGGAGATCTAATCTCAGATACAAATGCTTGCACAATAGGCACCTTACCAAGGGGGTCACCTCCCACACCCCCCTGAATTTTTTAGGGACGTAAATAGATGAAACACCACGTTCTTATTCAATGACACATGAGTCATTAATTGAAGGTAGGAATATTTATGTCAATGAGTATTCAGTGTATGGTTGCATGGTGAGAGTCTCTCTCTCTCTCTCTCTCTCTCTCTCTCTCTCTCTCTCTCTCTCTGTGTGTGTGTGTGTGTGTGGTGTGTGTGTGTGTGTGTGTGTGTGTGTGTGTGTGTGTGTGTGTGTAGGCCTGAGGTTAACAACAGGAATCTTATCTTCCTCAGTTGCTCTCCCCCTTACTTACTCATTGAGACAGAGTCTTCCAATTGAAGCTAGAGTTCACCAGCATGACTTGTCTGGAAGCAGCTTGATCCAGGCATTCCCTGTGTTTACCTTCTAAGCACTGGGATTACAGGTGGGCTATAACACCCACTCAGCATTTATGTGGGTTCTTATACTCCAGTCCTTATACTTGCTTGTCAATGTGTTTAATCCCTGAGCCAGCTTCTCAGCCCTCACATTCAGCATCTCAAGGATAATTCTACTCAAATCAATCAACATTTTGAGAACTCCCCATAAAAGTGTGTATAGATCATTGGCAAACTGGACTAGACCTCTTAAAGCAAGCCTGAAATCAATGCTTTCTCTTATAATAATTGCCTGGATCATGGAGTCTCTTCAGAGCAATAGGATGGTGACTAAGACAGCTGCAAAAACATTAGGCATGAGCACTGGCCATGCAATCATGAGGATGAGAGTTTGGATTCCAGCACCCACCAAACAAGCCAGGCATCCTGCCACACAGCGTCAGCTCCAAGGGAGGTAGACATAGGAGAAGGATCACTGCAGCTTGCTGGCTTCCAGCCTAGCTGAGAAAACAGCAGCCTCATGTTCAATGAGAAATCGTGCCTCAAAGATAGGTGAAGAGTGGTAGAGGGGGACACTAATGTCCTCTTCCAGCCTCCATATATGCACAGGCAGATACGCGCATGCGCATACACACACACACACACACACACACACACACACACACACACACACACACAAACACATCTAACATAAACAAATTAATCTTACTTTAAAAGATACTTCTGTTTCTCAAAAGAGAGTATTAAAATAATAAAAAGGCATATGACAAGCTATGAAAACACATACCTATGAGAATATCTTTGTGTACACTTCATGGTTCTCTAGAGGAATAGAATCAGTACAATGATATATTAGATCAGTATAATATGTATTAAAAGGGGATTTATCAGATTGGCTTACATGAGATGGTCTGGGTGGCCCAACAATAGCTGACTCACACCAGTGAGACTGGGAGCTCAGCAGTTTATCAGTCCATGTGGCTAGCTGTCTCAGCTGTCCCGATTTGGCAATGAAGGCCGGGGGGGGGGGGGGGCTCCTAAAAAGTCCTTGGTTTTCTATCCAAATTGGAAGCCCAAACCTGGATCTTAATATCAGTGAAGAATGCAACAGTGGCAGCCATGAAGTAAGTAAACCTGTCAGCCAGAGTGAAGGCAAGCAAGCAAAAAGCACAAAACGCCCTTCTTCCATCTCCTTTTTCTGGGCTGCCATGGGAAGGTGCCACCCACATTTGGCCACTTCAGATAATGTGATCAAGAAAATTTGTCCCAGGAGAGCCCAATTATCCATCTTTTATTTGATTCCAGATCCTGTCAAGTTGGCAACCAAGACCAACCATCACATGATGTCTGAGTACCCCACAAATAATTGAGAAGGAAAACATTTCATTGAAAACAGACAAGTGGGGCTTGATTAGGCTCCTGAAGAAAGTACATCCAAAGGGACATGAGCACAAAGGGTGTTTGATAGCATTAGTCATCGGAAAAATTAAAATTAAGATCAGAAGGTGTTATCACCCAATGAATAGCCAAAATGAGAGTTGTGGCAATGGCACATGTTGACGAGGACACCAGACCTCACGCCATGGCTAGTAGGAACACAGGTTGATGCAAAATGTTGTTCCCAGGAACAACAAGGCCACAAAACCAGATCTCCACACAGTCCTTCAGTCAGGCAGGCTGCTCCTGGAAGCAATAACAAGCTGTCCAATAAAGTCTGAAACTTCACCAAGGCACTTAAAGCTCAACAAAGCTGAACATTATGGAGAAAACCCAGTCTCTCTGTGACTTTGCTTGCCAACAATAATGCCTAAGAGGGGGAAGGTGACTTTCATGTCATTTCAAACTTACAAATCTCAGGGAATCACAGAACACTGGCTGCAAGGGAGTCTAGAAACATGGCTTTTCACTTCCTAGTTTCTGTATGGGATGGGAAGAAAGTTCTTCAAGGACTGAGATAGTGGCAGAAGTAGATTCCATATCCACAGGGGACTGCTTTCATCCAACACCAGCCCATGACATCCTCACCTGGACAATTCCCTGAGCATCCAATGGTAACCATACATGCTATCTTTCTTGGGTGGCATCAGGCCTGGGGCTGGGGGTCACACAGAAAGGCACCATTCCTGCCTTCTGTGTGCACTGTGACAACAGGGATCAAGGCTCTTCCTTCTCTGTCACTTGAGAAGCAGGAGGCCTAACCAGAAGAAGCTCCAACACACTTCTGAATCTTCAATGCTATTATTTCCTTTATCTAAGACACCTTCCAATTCCCTCATAACAAAAGTCTTGTGAGAGAACTCATTGATGAGGGAAAGCAGTTGGAGGTCAATTAGAGTTGAAAAGAATGGTCTTGTTGATAGTTTTTAACTTTCAAGTACATCTTTAAAAAATTAAGTGGATGACTAGAGATCCTTAGATTGCCTTTGAAACTTAATTGGGTCTTTGCCTGTCTCGTGTCAATCATAGCAGTGTAGTCCTTATGAAAGATATGGGTGCTATGTGTGTCAAAACTCTTCATGCACATATGTCTTAGGTATTACCTCTTTCTTGTTTATACAACTGGAGTAGACTACATTGAGTCAACCTTAAGGAGAAGTACCTTATACTCAGCCACAGCCCTGTTTATTTGGAATCTATGCACCTTGATTTTTGTCAGATGAATTGAAATCACTACCCTAGACCAGAGGGCACTGGAGAGTTGAAAATTTGGGGTCCTAGACCTTGCTTTGTCACCAGTTGGCATGGAAATAGTAGGACTATCCCATGTGCATTCTTAATGCCTGCAGGTTCTCGCTGGGGGTGATTAATGGTTTGAATGTAATTGGCCCCCATAAGCTCATAGGGAGTGGCACTATTAGGATGTGTGGCCTTGTTGGAGGAAGTGTGTCACTGTGGAGGTGGGCTTTGAGGTCTCATATATGCTCAAGCCACACCCAGAGTGGCAGAACACTTCCTGTTGCCTGCAAAGTGTAGGGCTCTCAGCTACCTCTCTAGCACCACATCTGCCTGCATGCCACCATGTCTCACCATAAAGATAGTGGACTGAACCTCTGAACTGTAAGTGGACCACCCCAATTAAATGTTTTCATTTATGAGAGTTGCCATGGTCATGATGTCTCTTCCCAGAAATAGAAACCCTAACTAAGGCAATCTGTCACAGGTGGATCACTGTCACAGGTGGGCATTGCTTGTCTCCTATGTCTGGTGGATCCTTCAGACATGCTGTGTGAAATTCTTGTGTTCAGGATATGTGTAGCTGAGGAGTCCTGTGGACGACTGAGTGATATCCAGTATACCACTGTTACCATCCCTTCTTCTCTTCAGGGGATGTTGACCTCCTTGGCTTAAATATGTCTTGCCATTTCTAATTACTCCAGTTAGATAACCGTGTCTGCTCTGACATCCCATCAGGCTCTTAACTGGTACAATATTAAAAGCTGAATGATACTCAGCCCTTTAAATGACAGCCATAGCTTTTCCAGGCTTTTGTATAATGTTGACAAGAAATGGTAATGGTGTCTGTGCAGCACGGGGCAAACAGCAATGGCTATTCTCCTCTAGGACCAGGACCAAGCGTTGAAGTGAACAAAAACGTGGAGTAGAAGATGTTGAAGATGTACTTCAGGCTCTGTCAATTGTGGTCTGCTTCCCATCTACCCCTGTTGTTGAGGGCATTACCCCCACACCAGCGTGTGAGAGTGTGTGTGTGTGTGTGTGTGTGTGTGTGTGTTTCTTGTGGCAAACAGCACCCAGATGCAAAAACAACATTCCTTTTGACCTTGTAAGTGGCAGCATGCCTTCTAGGATGAGGCAGTGACTTCCCACAGCTTGTCTTCAGCCTTTCTGAGCAGAATGGCTCCCCACAGCTAATCTCAGAAAGAAAGAACAGTGCCCTCTTGGGGACAGGTTGAAGGAAAGTGTGGAGGAGGAAATGCAAGGTGATTTTGATTGACAGGGACTGGTGTACACTAGACTGGCCTTGAATTCCCCTGACTTCTTGGAGAAGACAACCCAGGTTGTTGGAGGGTGATGAAGTTGTTCCCTCCAGGGATGAATTAGAGGTGGGGCTGAGGAAGTTCTAAATGTTCATACTTTTACATAAAGCCTAGGATGACCCTGAACTTCTGATCTTCCTGTCTTAACCTCCCCAGAACTGGGATTACAGATGTGTTCCATAGTACCCTGTCTGTGCACAAATTTTTTTATTGATACTTCTGCAGTGTTGGGGACCAAACAGAAAATTTTATACATGCTAGACAAGCATTCTACCACCAACCCACAACCGAGGCCCAGAGCATGGTGTATTTAAAACCTGAAGTGACTCCTTTAGTAAGTTTGAATCATAACTCTTAGCTTAAAGGTATAGTAAAGCAAGAAAAACTAATTTCAGGTTTCTTTCATCAATGACTGGTGATATCAAGATGAACAGACTAAACGCCCTTGAACGGTCATTCCCATTTATGTTGTAGTTAATTAAAACCCCCTTGTCAATGTTAAGCTACAGTTACAAATTTAATACATTCCATCTTCCTTTGAAGTACTGCAAATGCCTATCCTAAAGGAGCAAAATCATTCCAAGCTCTTAAGCAACAGTAATAAATCCAATAAACTGAATCTATAAATATACTGACTCTCAGTTCACTTAAACATTCCAATACTGATTATAATTCCCATCAAATCTTAAACTTAATTTAAAATCATATTTAAAATCAATTACTTAACTATGCCTTTTAAGTGGAATTGAAAGGTGGGATGTCTTTGTTCTGTGTGTATGTGTATGTGTGTGTTTGTGTGTGTGTGTGTGTGTGTGTGTGTGTGTATGTGTGCGCACGCATGTGCAGTGTCTGTGGTGTGTGTTGTATATTCTCTCTCTCTCTCTCTCTCTCTCTCTCTGTGTGTGTGTGTGTGTGTGTGAGTGTGTGTGGTGGTGTGTGTGGTGTGTGGATTATATTCTCTCTCTCTCTCTCTCTCTCTCTCTCTCTCTCTCTCTCTGTGTGTGTGTGTGTGTGTGTGTGTGTGTGTGTGTGTGTTATGGTGTGTATACATGAGTGTGGATGCCAGAGGTCAATATTGAGTGCCTTCCTCATTCTCTCCACCTATTTATTGATTGATTGATTGATTGATTGATTGATTGATTGATTGATTTTTTGCTAGGGTGGCTGGTCAATGAGCCCTCGCACATGTCTTTGTATTGCCACCACCATCATATTGTCCAGTCCATGCCCTCCCAGCACTGGGATGACAGGTGCATGGCCCAGAGTCCATCTTTTTATGCAGATGCTAAGGATGTGACTCAGGTACCCACACTTGCACCGCAAACACTTTATCGGCTGAGCCATCTCCTCGACCCTGTCCTTGTTCTGTGTCCAGTTCTTCCATTACAAACACACAGAATCCAGGCACACTCCGATTGTCTCAGTGTAGTGAGACAACCACCACCACCACCACCACCACCCTCAGCACCTGCAGAATTGACCATGCCCACGTGGTCACAGGTGCGGACGTGACCGGTTAAAAGGAATAGGATTGGGGCTCAGAAGCCCCTTTAGGTTGTGGAAAGCAGCAGGGTGACAGGGTCTGTATCCTTGGAGCTAGAGTGATACAACAGTTACTTGTTTCCTGTGTAAGTCCCTTTTCTTCAAATAAACTCCAATTCATGCCTGCATCTCAGTAATTTCAAGTGTCTCCTTTTTTAAAAGGAGGTTTGACTTATATTTTTTATATGTGCATTGGTATTTTGCCATGGGTGTCAAATTCCCTGGAGCTGCAGTTATAGATGGTTGTGAGCTGTCACATGGGTGCTGGGAATTGAACCCGGGTCCTCTGGAAGAGCAGTCAGTGCTCTTAACCACTGAGCCATCTCTCCAGCCCCACAAGGGTCTTCTTGAACTTTAAATAAAAGTATGAACATTTAGGACTTCCTCTGCCCCGCCTCTAATTCTAAACTCTGACAGAGCTGGAAATACTGTCCATTCCTGGAGGGAACAACTTCACCACGCTCCAACAACCTGGGTTGTCTTTAAGAAATCAAAACATTGGCCAGACAACTGATTTTGAATGAGACTCTAGTTCTGAGCCTGCATTTGTCCCAGGTTGTCCTAACGCTAACACGGCCACTGGAAAACATCAGGAAGGTTTGTCAGAAAAAATAAAAACAGAACTACCAGATGATCCAGAAAGCCTGCTGCTAAGAATACATGTAAAGAAAATAAATAGATGTTGAAAGACATCTGCACTCTCACATTCCCTATGTGTAGTAGCTAACATACAAAATCAACCTAAGCATCCATCAAAAGATAAATGGTTTTTTAAAGTGGTATATATGCATAATAGGATACTATTTGGCTTTGAAAATGACAGAAATTCAGTTCTTCACAGCACTTGGATATCCTTGGGTGGCATATGAAACAAGTCAGACACAGGAAGATGACAAAGGCTGCCAGGCACACGCCTTAATTCCACTCTACACAGTGAGTTCCAGGCTCAGTCAAGGTTACATGAAGAGACCCTGCCTCAAAAACCCAAAACACAAAAGGGCAAATACTCAATGACCTCCTATGTGGAAGCGGAAATGTTGGAGTCAGATAGTAGAGTGGTTTCCAGTGACTAGGAGCAGGGGCAGAGTCGACTGGTGGGGGGAGGGGGCTGCTGGTCAAAGAAAAGAGAAATTTTATTTGCCCAAGAACAACAAGTGTAAGAGAGCTGGTGCGTGTGATGCCCGTAAGATCAACGTGCTGCACACCTGAAAATGCTTCGGAGAGCAAATGTTAACTGCTCTTGCCACAACAGTGGTTCTCTTCAACTCCTTCCTGCTAGGATTTTGGCCAAAGGAAGAGCAGCAGGACTGTCAGAGGGCTTGAGTAAAGTATTTTCCCCTTGTTCCTTTCATGTTCTTGCCCCTGCTTTGGGACTGATGCCATTCTTGGTGGCTCCAGCTCCAGCAGGGAACACAACGTGCTGTTCCTATTCAGTCTCACCCTTAGCTTGTTTCTTTAGCTCACAATCTCTTACATCCCCTACTGTTGACAGTTTCTGGACAGCCTCACCCCTCTCCTGGGTTCCCTGAGCCCCGTCAAGACACTGTAAAGAGTCCTTTCATGAGAGAGACTTTGCTAACCTAGCTGAGAGATTTTCCACTTTCTGTTGGGCCCCTAGGCCATAGATATAATTATAATAAATTTCACTATTTTCCCCATGCAACCTACTTCCCTGTCAGTCCTTCTCTTAGTTTAATAAAATACTTTCCTTTGTTGTTTTGTTTTTTGTTTTGTTTTTTTTGTTTTTTGTTTTTTGTTTTTTTTTAAAAAGGAGGCCTGGAGAAATTCCAGCTGGCACGTGTGAGCTCTGAAAGGTCACACTGATGATGGCCCTTAAGGGAAACAGTCGTTTTCAGTATTGTGTGGAAGCGAGACAGAGGCATCCAGTAACTGAGATGTAATCCCTGTTCCCGGCTCCATGCATTAGGAAAATCGGTAAGTTTGAAAACAGTGTGTCAGCACAGTGGTTGGCAGAGCCAGCTGTGGGAAACATCCATCTACCTCTTCTTTTCTTACGACAAAGCACTCATTACCTGTCTAGAAGAGCCGAATGCTTGCTCCTCTGCCAATAAGAAGGTATATAGTTTCATGGCCCCTAGCCCAATCTTGGAAGTAAAAGAAATAAAGTTATTCCTCGAGACTTCAATTTTAAATTACTTGCTCTAGATCATGACAGAGAAATGCAGAGTCCTTTGAAAGCAGGGACCATTAGAACAGAAGGTTGGGCCTCAGGCAGACAGCATGCAGCACTGTCCACCATCCAGGATAGAACATACTAAGCAGAAGCTGAAAGGGAAGCAGACTCTATCTGTGTATGAAGTATTAATTATACCTGGGTGGGACCTGCAGGAGCATCTTGGGATATTCTTGTATCCTTATTGTGGGCCAAACATCTCACTGTATCTCAACCAAACCCATTGAAACCATAACTCCCTGTGTTCACCAAGAACTATTTTTGGAGTGATTTTCCTAATTTAAAACTTGCACATGTTTTGTTGTTGTGAATGAGAGTCTCGCTGTGTGTGTGGAACTGGCCTGGATCTTGCTATGTAGACAAGACTGGCCTCAAAATCATATTCCTCCTGCTTTGCCTTTCCAAGTCCTGCTAGGACAGTGGTGTGCTACCTTCCCCGCTTTAAAAACTTACATGTTTTAAAGCTTCTGTCATCACACTCATTGTGTGTGGGTGTGCCACCTGTGGGAGTCGGGAGTTCTCTCCTTCCACCATGTCAAACTGTGGGGTTGAATCAGATTTGACAGGCTCAGCTCTGAGTAGTACCTTTGCCCAATGAGCCATAAGCAACATATGTTTATATACAGGTAAGAAACAGGAAATATGGATCAAGCCCAGGAATAATGTGAAAGATATTAATGTATTTTCTTCCATGCTATTTATGACACATGTAAATATGTAAACTCATTTTATAATGAAAACAAAATTACTTCATTCTTACTGATGTCTGTCAATCTGCTGTTCACTTAATAATGAATAATGAACATAGTTGGGTGTCAACAAATGTATCCTGGCTGCAGACTAATAGCTGCATGTTTGGGGTACCTGGGGAAGTCCTATAATCCATTTAAGCAAAGTTCTCTTTGCCGATAGCCCCCACTATTTTGTAGTTATCCACAGTACTTCTGTGAATATCTTCATAGCAAATTCTTGCACTTCATCAACTATTACTGCACACAGATTCCCAAAGGGTGATCACTTCTCTAAAGGTGGTGGAACCTGAGGGTGTGAGGCCTAAAAATGAGACAGAGTAAAGCCTGGTGCAACAGCCAGCTTTATTCAGAGCATCAGACAGTTTATACCCTGAGGGTTAAGAACGATCACGTGAGTGAAGTTCTCATGAGTTCAAGCCCACGTGGCAAAACATGTTTTTCTGAAGAAACTGAGGTCACAAGACTCTTGTCTTGTTTCTTTGGAGTTTTCTCACAAGTACCCAGAATTCTCCTCACACAACTCCATTCTTGGACCATGTTCCAACAAAAGGGAATGGCCATTACTGACCTTTCAATACATTTGTCCAGATTGCTTTCTGGAAGATAGTCCATTTCTCCCAGGGTTTGCAGAGTTTGTTGGTGGCAAAGCCATTAAAATGTTGCTTTAACTTGTATTTTTCTAATTACTAGTAAAGCTGAGGGTTTTACTGAACTTATTATTTGAGTTACTTATTTTTTTATGTTCCTATTCCTACTCTTTGCTCTTTCAGGGTTAGACCAACTCTATCTTATTATTTATAGAAGTTTTCATATTTACAGGAAATTAATTTTTGTGATGAACATTGCAAGCATTTTTCTGTCATTTGTGTTTTCCCTCAAATTTGGACTCAGAGGGGAATGAATCTGATGCCAAGCAACAGAAAGTCCAACTCTACTGTCTGAAATAAGGAACTTATCATCTCACATAACGAATAGCCGATGCAGAGGCTGCTGCCAGACTGAGTCACAACAGTTGACAACATGAATGCTCACAGCCCTGCCCTCTCTTGGCATCTTCTGATTGTCAGCTTAGAGGCAACACATGGCTGCTATAGCATTAGCCATCATGTCTGTGACGCAGGAAGACAGAAGGAGAGACAACACCATGTGATCCCTGCTATGTCCCATGGCCAGAACTTGCTACTCCAAACACAAAGGGGAGTAACTAAGAAGTGGAATTAAAGGCTCAAATTCTGCCACAGAAATCTTTCCAGATTTGTATATAGCCAAATTAATCTATATTTATTTATTTGTGCTCATGCTTAGAAAGTTCCCCAGTAAAGGGTGTATTCCAGTGTGTGTGTGTGTGTGTGTGTGTGTGTGTGTGTGTGTGTGTGTGTGTGTGTGTGTGTGTGTGTACTCTTTCCTTTATTAAATGGTTTCCTTGTCCCATAAGATACAAATCAAATTTTTTCCCTAGATATTAGACAACTGACCAATACACTTTTAAAATTTCCTCCACTACTTTGAAATACCCTAACTGTGTACCTTGCTATCACATACACTTGAATCCATTTAGTTACCTATTGTTCTGATCCAGGTGCCAGTTGCCTGTCAACATGTTGAAATGGCCATGACTGGGGAGAGAGACTGTGGTATGGCCTCAGGTGTCACCTTCCATGTCATGTAGCTCATCCTTTGAATCTAGGTGCTTTCTAGCTTCAAAGGCAGCCTTATTAATAATGCTAAGAAAGTTGGCCAGGAATGTCTACTACATGAAGAGCAGACTCATGCTGCACTGCACTGCAATGCACATTAGTGTTGCCAGACCCGTCTATCACATGGTCCATCCTGGATGCGATGCCTAGAGTAGAGCAGGGTGAACAGGGCCAAATAAAGACTTAGAAGATCTGACTCTGGGAATGGAATTCCCAAAGGACTGGACAGAGTGTGAAGCAGAGGCATCCAAACTAACTACAAATATGAAAAATGAGAGCCAACCATTCAATGGTCTTGTGAGGAACTTGGCTTCCACAGGATGTGTGATGAGAGAAGAAGTGGCAGTGGCTGGCATATTAGCTGCTCACTTCCCTGGTTCTGCCCTGAGTGTGGGTGTGCAAGGATACAATCACACGAAATGATTCACATGAGGAAGGGTTTGCCTCCCCCATTCTAGCAAAGATTCTAAGAGGGCCAGTGAGATTCCTGGGAAAGACAGATAGCAAGTTTAGAAGCCAAATGTCTTAGTTATGGCTTTATTGCTGTTGAAGAGACACTGTGACCACGACAAATCTTAAAAATGAGAACACTTGATTGGGGCTGGCTTACAGTTTCAGAGGTTTAGTCCATGGAGGGAAGCGTGCAGGCAGACATGGTGCTGGAGAAAGAGTTGCGAGTTCTACATCTTGATCGGTAGGCGACAAAAGGAGACTGTGAGCCACAGTGGGCATAGCTTGAGCACATGAGACCTCAAAGCCCGCCCCTGCAGTGACACACTTTCTCCAACCAGGCCACACCTCCTCATAGTGCCACTCCCTAGGGCAAGTATTGTGAGTCTATGGGGGCCATTCCTATTCAGACCACCCCTGCAGAGAAAGCAGATTTGAACAGAAGCCCACATGGAGCAACTGCCGAAGCACTCAGAGACAGATGAGCAGATAGACCTTCAGGACAGAAGGCACAGCCAAGATGCTAGATTATAGATGCCATGGATCCCCAAAGCACATAGCTGCCATGGGAATGAAGTCGCTGGGCCTGGTGGTGACTCTGATCAGTTTGGTTTGTCCAGGGCAAGTGGGTCCCAATGAGACCTGAGGACCTCTGTAACTCAGGCTGCCTCTGATCGTTTTTTTCCTCTGAAGCTAAGGGTGTGACTGCATTTCCCATGGTGCATTGCTCCCATCACAGCAGAACACCTGATGAATTCAGGAGAGGTACAAGGTAGAAGGTACGCCAAAGCATGGGCCTGAGGCTACACTTGCGATGAAAGGAACTGAAGAACAATCTTTGCCGGATTTGAGATGATCAGCTGCAGGATCCAAGGTCATTCTCATTACCATAGTCATGCAACTCTGGAAGAGGCAGCCAAACAAGGATAAACATGCAGCAGGGCTTGAAATAGGGCGTCTAATTCTACTGTGCGTCAGTCTATTTTGGCTTCTCCATGCCACTATTTAGAATGTACTTTGGGGACTGCATTTTTGTTCCTAATTGATGGGAATGGAGTAGATTTTTTGCCTGCCCATCCCCCTATAAAACTTCATCTTCTCTTAGAACCTGAATGACTCTAAACTAAAAACTCACTGACTTGATATGGGAAAGAGACAGTGTTTTTGTTTTAAGTTAGAAGGATATTTTCTATCCCTGTCATGAGATCTGGCCTTTATTGTTCCTGCTACTGTTCTGGCCCACAAAAAAAAAAATTGCAGAATGGTGACATCTCTGAATATTAGATATGACAGGAGTTACAAGAGGGAGGGGAGTGGGCTCTCTCTCTCTCTTTCTCTCTCTCTCTCTGATAAAAGCTGTCATGCAGCTTAGGGACTTCTTAGAATCCTAGCCACCAACTAGTTTTTGTTTTGTTTTTAATTTCTGGAACTACACATAGGATACATGAGCCCATGAGATGCCCCTGAACAAAGGTTTCTATGGTCTAATGAGAGAATTGTAGCTTCCTATATCCTCTTCCTGAAGGTTCTGAGAAGCCCTGGGTGAGAAATCTGTTAGATTTTGTTTGTCAAACTTATTTCATTATGAAATATTGTGAGGCGTAGAGGGAAGTGGGTGAGTGTGCATGTGTGTTTCCAGGTAATGCATGGCAGCTTCAGGAACTGGCATGACCCCAACATATACTTGGAGAGAGTTGTCAGCTATGTGATTCCCCCCAAATTACAGAGGAAGAAAATAGAGCACATACTGATAGACATGGAGACAGGCTAATCTCTGTCACCAGCAGAGCTGGGGACTTGACCTTGGATTTCCAACAACCAATCCATGTTTGTTTTTGGTGGTTTTTTTTTTGTCACCTTGAAAGGGTCATTGTTCACAGAGCTGGCTCTGTTGTAGCCCCTCACGCATCATTTTCCATGTCTGGAATTTGAGGTTACATTTTATTTATTTATAGTGCACTCGGCAATGAATCCATCAAATGCTTCAAATGTTTTTGAAAAGGGCATTGGGCCCTGCACAAGTTGACCTAAATAAAACACCAGTGTCTAGCTGGCGTGTAATTTACTGTGGACTGAAATATTCTTGGAGGCTGGCTCATCGTATTCTCACAGGGTATCACTCCACGAGCAAGAATAAATCAAAGGAGCCCAAATGCAGCAAAACATTGCCAGACCGGGAGCAGGCAGCCCCAGTGGGAAGTAACTGCAGACACCTCTCTCATGATGTGGAGAGGACTATGGGTAAGCCAGAATTATTTAAAAAAAAAAAACTGTCCAAAGGCTACATTATGTCCCCCACCCAAATAACAAAAATTCAAATAGTTTGAGAGGAGACATTGTGTACAAACCACTATGACCTAATGAGTAGGTTCTTTAACTCAATGTTTGCTTCTAAGACTCTAGCATGAACACTGTAGACTCAGAGAGAAAGTGAGAGAGAGATAAGACACAATGATATACTTCAACAGTTGACTTTATAATTGGCTTCTAGCCCTAGAGTACACATTTAGCACTTGCCCAAAGTCAATACTGGCCCAAGAGTAACTGTCTTATGAACGTGGGGAACATGTCCCTTCCCCACATGCAGCCCAGCTCCAGAACCTGTACAGGGCTTGGTGAACAGAATGCCAGCTGGATTCCAGCCCACATATTCCCCCTCATGCAGATGAGCAAGTGACCAACTGCAGGTAAGGGCCCTGTTGGTCCTCTCTATCTCCTGTACCCTCCACTCTTATCAGGTGGATCCAGCCTTCATCCTGACCTTCCTCAGCATGTGCATCCCATTGGCTTCCCTTTGGGCCTTGGGCCCAGTGTCAGTGTGTTTGACTCTGTCCCCATTCTCTCCAAGCTCTTTGTGGTTGCTTTGCTAGTTTAACTATATTTGTGTCTTGCAATTACCTTAACTTGTACAAATACCTAGAGTTACCATCTCTGGGTCATCAGTTCTGCCTAGGCTTGGAACCTGCTGCCCATGAACAGGTGTGACACTGAAGGGACCAGCTCCCCGTTTGGCAGCCATAACAGCCTAACACATGCTTGCCTGACCTTTCCTTGGTCACTAGGAGGTCAGATGTCCACCTTGTGGCAAGGAACCAATCAGAAGTTAGCTAGTGGGGCTATGCTTTATGACTCTAAGTGTGCTTTATGGACAAGTGCACAGCAGTGACATACAGAGCATAGCAACCACCCTGGGTGGTCCTATAGACCATAACAACCAGTTGACCAATCAACACAGGGCAAGTCCTACAGGCCTGCAGGCATACCAATCCCGAGCCAGTGCATAGCCCTAGATACTCCTCTTACGCTGTCCTATAAGATCTCTGTCCCGTGGTTTCTTGGGGTCTTTCCCCAGCCATGTGCTGTGATCGATGGATGAAAGGTCCAAGCTAATGGGGTTAGCTCCTTAAACAACTGCAATAAAAGACTCATTGCTTTTGCATCAAGATGGGACTCTTGGTGATTTTGGGGTTCAGAATTTGAGCACAACACCATGACAATGGCAACTCTTATAAAGGAAAACATTTAATTGAGTTGGCTGTAAGTTCGGAGGTTCAGTCCATTATTATCATGGAGGAGAGTATAGCGGCAGGCAGGCATACATGGTGCTGGCGACATCTTGAGCAAAAGGCACCAGGAAGTGCACTGTTCTCACTGGGAGTGGCTTGGGCATCTATGAACCCTCAAAGCCTGCCTCCATGGTGACACACTTCCTCCTACAAGACCACACCTACTCCAACAAAGTCACACCTGTTAATAGTGCCACTCCATTTGGGGGCTGTTCTCTTTCAAACCACCATATTACCTATTTAGAAATCCCATTTCATCTCACAACGAGAGCACTTTGATTGACAGCCTCTATTGCCTTGACCCTCTAGCAGCTTCATCCCCCAGGAGAAGCTTACTTGATTCTGGGTGTTTGACACAGATCCCAGTTGGCACACCTACTTATAGAAAGCAGCCTCTCCTCTTGCTGTGCCTTCTACATGCTGAGCACTCACAGCCCAGGTTTGGTACATATGCATACCTATCTCCTGGACTTCCATTGCCTCACATGTGCTAGTTGATAGTCAGAGGTGAAATCCCGCAGATTTTGCAAACCAGGAACAGACCACTTATGGAGGTACAGAGTACAAGACTTTCAGTTGAAACAAATATCAATGACGAAGGCATTTCTAAGGAAGTCCCACTACTTGGAAAGCTAAAGCCTGGCTCTGTAAGATCCAACAAGCAAAGTCCTGCTTCTGCACTTCACCAGAGTAAACTCAGAACCTAAGACCATATAGGATGCTTGGAAAACACATGCCATGAGTGGGAAAAGCAACTTCAATGTCAATAATGTAGTCATTTGTCACAGGTGAGACTGAAGCTTACTTTGTTTTGTTTTGACACAAGGTTTTATGCAGTCCAAGCTGACTTTGAACTCACTATGTAGCCAAAGATGACCCTGAATTCCTGATCTTCCTACCTCTACATCCTAAGTGCTAGGATTCCAGGTATCTTTTTGTTTTGTTTTGTTTTGTTTTGTTTTTGAGACAGGGTTTCTCTGTGTAGCTTTGGAGCCTGTCCTGGCACTTGCTCTGTAGACCAGGCTGGCCTCGAACTCACAGAGATCCGCCTGCCTCTGCCTCCAGAGTGCTGGGATTAAAGGCGTGTGCCATCAACGCCGGGCGGATTCCAAGTATCTTATGCAGTTAATAATCTCTAATATATCATGTTAGGACATAAACATTAATATAAATAAAATATTCCCAATAACCACTTAGTGAACACAGGTGGTCGATATCACAGATTTTAACAGCAAATATGTCTGACTGCACCAGAGTTCACCCTAGAGACCAATGAGTTTACTGGTAGTTTATTACAAAGAGATGGGTAATCAGTTACCTTAAAATAGCCACACTGGATGGTCTACATCCAGCAAGGTTGATGGCTTTCCCAGGGCTGAGTGATGGAACCCCCTCCCCTCATCCTTCCCAATCTTCATCCTCTATCTCCTCCCCCAAGACCACATGTAGCTAGGGCAAACTTACACACAGCTGGTTGAGAGGGGAACCTGGATACTCAGATGAGGGTTCTATGGCCTCCCCTTCCTCCCTCCTTCTATAAGGGGATGAAAACAGTCTACAGGCCCGATGGGCTCGAGTAGAACTCCTGTTGATGGTGGCAGCTGACTTGGAAAGTAGTCCTAAAGAACAGATCCTCACGAGAGAAAGGAACACAGTCGAAGGAAATGGTATGTATCTGATAAATTGCAAAATATAATAGTTGTGAAGAGGATTCTTAGATGACCATTAAGAGTCACAATTCAGCTGATCTCATAGAAAGAGCCAGGAAAGAAAAATGGAAAGGAAAACTCTGCAATGGCAACTTTCATTTACTGTGATGAAGACAGACATATTAGTCAACCTGGGAGAGTTACAGAATGGGATTCGGAAAGATAAGTAAGGAGATACCGGGAAAGAATAATGAGTTCCTCCCCCGCCCCATCCCCTGGCTTCAGCTCATTCCAGGGAAATTATAGCTGTACTTACTCTTGATATTGCACTGTATTGATTGTGGTAGTGCACTTCAAGGTAGATACAGCCCTGGGGAGCTGGTGCAGCTACTGGAAAGAATCCAAGAACCCTGAATGGAGGGAGGCGAGTACCATACAGGCTCACCAGGTGGCCCGGGCTTTCTCCTCATGACATAATGCTTCCAGCTCCTTGCTTTCCAAGAATGTTGTCACCAGGATCCAGTTTGATGAGCTATCCTGGAAACCTGTATTTAAATCAGAAAATTTGTCTTTTATACAAGGTAGTACATTTTAAAAACTACACATCTTCTTTATTTTTTCCACTCTCTAGGTCAATGCGCACCCCTTGATATAATAATTCCCAACATTATACAAATGTATGAACATGTTGCTTTGGTCAGTGTTTTACTTATTTATGGTAGAAAGTGGTAGAAAGCTGAGTATTACACATAGAAAGCTCACTTCCTCTTTTTCTCAAAGGAAACTCTGTGACTCAAATTTAGCAGGCCTTTCTCTATGTGTGCCCTTAATTAGGCAACAACGTTTAGAGACCTCTGCCCTAGAGTTGCGGCAACTATTTCACACCAAGCAGCATTGAAACTGACATGGCCAATACATGACCCTTACTGGATTTTAAAATAATCCTGCCTCAGACTTTAGACACAGAATGACTGAAACTCCAAATTGATGAGAGAAAGAGCAGAAGCCAATCGGAGTGTGAAATAAGAATGTGGTCAGATTCGCTGCTGGTGTGGACTTTTAGCTGACTCAGTCAGACACCAGAACGACAAGAATGTCTCTGTTGGATAAACTCGCTTTCCCAGCACCCTCCTCCCGCAGGACATCTCATTGCATGTGTCTAAAAGGGAACTGGGCATCCATTGAGGTTGACAGTTGTGATGACATTTCAGGGCACAACAAAGCCCTTTGACTCACCTCTACATCCTGCAGCTGGAGAGATGGCTCAGAGGTCAAGGGCACTGGCTGTTCTTCCAGAGGTTGTGAGTTCAATTCCCAGCAACCACATGGTGGCTCACAACAATCTATAGTGAGAGCTGGTGCCCTGCATATATGCAGGCAGAAGACTATATATACAATAAATAAGTCTCTTTTTAAAAAGCTATTAAAAAAAAAACAAAGAAGGCTCTGCCTCACCTCTGCATCCCCCTTGAAGACGTGCTGTCTTGCTATGTAGAGAGAAAGCTTCCTGTCTGACAAGAGACTGCTCTGGAGGCTTGCAAATCACCTATATGGAGCTTGTCTCTTGTTTTCCCACAGAAACAAATCCAAACGGGATGTTGCTTAAAGGGGGTGGGGGCTGGAGTGGTTCAGGGGTTAAGGGCACTTGCCACTTTTCAAAGAACCTGTTTGGTCTTAGCACCCATGCAAGGTGCACACAACCACCTGTGACTCTAGCTCCAAGAGATCCTACACCTTTTTCCAGCCTCCTGGCACACACACACACACACACACACACACACACACACACACACACACACACACACCATATACTCACATAGATACAGACATCAAATGAAAACAAAAATAAATTTTAAAAATTCCTAAAGCCAGCCCATCGACTTACACATGAAGTTCCTGATAGTGTGCACAGAAGACCTTGGACAACACTATCTTCAAGAAATGTTTCTTTTCAGTGTTCTCACTGGGATGCTTGGAATGTGGTCCCAATCACAGAGCCAGGAATTCCTGTCCTTGATCTTCAAGGGCTTCTGAGGCTCTAGAAAGCTGTCATAGAGCCAGGCACGGTGCCAACGCCATTATAAAACCAGACTGGGGTCACACAGGGTTTGAAGGCACTCACACAATGAGGCAGGCTCTTGGGCACAGGACTCTGCAAGTTCCCTAGATTTAAACATGGTCTCCTGTAGCAGGCTCTCTTGGACCGCCAACCAGATCCCAAATCAAGACACTGAGACTTATTATCAATAATTAATTTCAGCCTTATCTTATGCTTGTCCTAAAACTCTTATAACTTATTTAATCTGTTTTCCTTCATCTACATTTTGCCTTGGGGCTTTTTACCTTTCATTCTATATGTCCTATTCTCTGTCTGGCTAGCTAGCAGCTGCCTGGCTGGATAGCCCTAGGCATTTCCCTCTCTGTTATCCTTGTTCTCTCTACCCTTTCCCCCTCTCTCCCCTCAGGATCCTAGATTCCCCCTCTACTTATTCTCTCTGCCCACCAGCCCTGCCTATCCCTCTTCTGCCTAGCTATTGTCCATTAAGCTTTTTATTAGACCAATCAGGTGCCTTAGGCAGGCAAGGCAGCACATCTTTTTTACATTGTTAAACAAATGCAGCATAAACAAATGTAACACACCTTTACATAGTTAAAGTATTCCACAACAGTCTCCCCTTCAAGTCCTTATGGTAAACAGTAATATAATCCTTGAAATTAGTTTGTGTGTTGGTGGGACACACACACACACACAGAGAGAGAGAGAGAGAGAGAGAGAGAGAGAGAGAGAGGAGAGAGAGGAGAGAGAGGCAGAGAGAGAGCAGAGACAGAGAGACAGAGAGACAGACAGAGAGACAGATCTATGGGGCTCTCCATTTATAGACATGCAAGTTGTTAGGTCTTAACCAACTCAGATGCTCTGGGATGGTGCCAGCTGTCTGTGATCACCAAGCCCTTCCAGAGAAGGCCAGGGATTAAGCTCAGGTGAAGAGCACCTGTTCATCAGTAAGAACTTGCTTTGAAAACCCGACTCTGCCCCCTCAACAGCTGTGTGCACTTGAGTGAGTTATTCTTTCTGGGTTTATAGAGAAGATTAAATGAAACAGATCGTTTGAAACACTATGTCCAGTGTGGTACTTGAGGTAATTAACATATAAAGAGAAAGGGTTTATTTTTGCTCAATTTTGGAGGCTCCAGTCATGATTTGTTGGCCCAGATAAGGTGGATGTCCTATGTTCATTTATTTTGCAAGTGAACAAAAAACACAGCTGTGGGCAAGGGTCCTTTCTCATCCACCTCATGATGAGAACAGGTAACACAACAAAAACACTCATATCTTTTTCTGCTCTTTCTGTATAGCCCTGACTATCCTGCAACTTGCTATGTAGACCAGGCTGTTCTGGAACTCACCTGCATGCTGTCTTGAAGGGAGCAAGGACAGGGAGAAGGTGGGGCTATGATCCCACAGTTCCTCTTGGTTAGCCAAAGCTGGATTAATTGGGCACACCAGTAGGCCTCAGAGTTCAAAGGTTCTACCACCTCTGAATAGAGATTCACAAAGATATAAAGAGGGCATATAGGAAGCACCTGGTACACTAGCAGCGATGGTCACTATTATATGACCGGAAAGAAGAAGGGTAAGCCCGCAAATGTTTGAACAAGTTAGCACAGCATTTGCCTGCTCTTAACAAGCCACCCCAGACTCTGAAACTGGACTTCTAAGGAACCCAAAGGCCAAACCACACAGAAACAGAGTAGTGGTCCTCATCCCAACCAACCATCAGAATCTCATGGTACCCCCAGACTTTCAGAGATATAATCTCCAGTGGGAGAAATTGAGCTACTATAACTTTTCATAAGTTAACATTAAAGAAACTACTGGGATCAATGGTGACAGCAATTAGAACATTTATTATCTATGGCAGATGCTATGCTAACTCCACCACACACATCCACACCTCAAAAGAAAACAAACAAATCCATGAAGCTGGATCTTATTTTGTAACTTAGGCTAGATTTGAACTTATGATCCACTTGTACCAGCTTTCCAAGTGGTTGAGAGGAATGTACAACACACACACACACACACACACACACACACACACACACACACACACCCTTCATTTAATTTCCACAGAAACCCTTTGAGGTACTGTTTCCACATTTGACAAAACAGGGAAACGAGGTAACGAGAAACTGTGTAACACCAAGTTCTCACAGATGGGAAGTGCTTTAGGATCTGAATGCAGGTTTGAGCTAATAGATGCATTTAACTCCTGCAAAACCCAATGCACACATTTGCTCACTTTTCTGACGCGCACTTATTATACATGACTAGGTAATACGCTGAGAGCAGGGGAATATGAAATGTATATAGATCCCCACCTCCACCCTCAAGAAACCCAAGCCTGATCAGAAAAAGTGGCAAGTCGGCTGCCATCATTTAAAAAAATGATGTCATGAGTCTCCTGCCTTCCTTTGAGCGGCTGAAAACATTTGCTGCTTCCCACTGGCCTCCTTCCCTCAGTGGTCATGTACTCAATCCATCGCCGCCACTGGCACATCGCCCTCCCATACTGTAACCATCAGGCCTGCCTGCAGGGTGCTAAGGCTCACAGCAACCCCAGCGCAGCCTTGGAGCCAGCGTTAACAAGCCCTGAGAGCACACTCCTGTGCTCCGCTGTCTGGGCTGGTTCGGTTCATTTAGCTTGCTCCGCGCGCCCACTGCTGGCGGGCAAATCAGATCGTCGGGAAGGCGTGTGCTTCGCAGCTGGTAGGCTGGTTCTCTTCCAGGATTGGGCACGTCACTTAAATCTGAAGAAACAACTACTCCGGAATTTCTCAGAAAGAAAAGGGGGAAACGCTGAGGCTTGCCTTCTAGAATCGTGGCATGTGAGCGTAGGCCAAACCTTTGGATATAGTGTACGGCCGAATGGTAAACTGAGCTCCAGGATCCCAGCCAGGCGGAAACCTGGCTCCCGGCTCCATCTGCGACCCCTCACTGCCTCCTAGAGTCGGAGCTGAGTATGCTTTCAAGTACACAAAATACTCAAGTCCGGCGAATCATCACCTCGCAGAAGGCGAGTGATCCTCCCAGGGAGGCCTTCTTGTAGGACGCCGCCCTCGGCTCTGGCCTGGAGACGCAGAGCAGCTCTCTGGTGTCTTCTAGGAGAGTGTTAGAGGACCCATCTTCAGGTTGCACAGGGAACGCTGCTGCGGAACCTTTCTTCTCTCTCCCGTGCACTTTCACTCGGTCCTCTTTGGAAATGGACAAGGTAGAAGGGACTTTAAACATGGACACCGCGGATTCTGGTCCTGGGGAATCTTCCTCACTAGACGCTCCAGGGTCCCAGGACGATCGACTCTTCCTGATTAAAGGTATGGTTGCCCTGCACTGGAATGGGATGTTCTCGAACTCATTCCGCCCTTATCTTGGGCTTTACCCGGAACTCAGCCTGCGGGCCCAAACGTCACTCACCAGGTGAAGTTTCCTTGGGCAGGGGGCGGGCAGTTTCGAGTCCATGCTCTATTTACCCGCCCTCTCTATAGATTTTCTTCGTACCTGCTCTTTTCTGATTGCCACTTTTGCAACTTGACGCTGCTGTCCTAGAAGACAGGGAGAAGGGAAAACACCCATTCTCAGCCCCGGAGAGCCGTGCTTCACAGAGTGTCCCCAGGAACCCGAGGTCGTGAGGTCACTGAGGTTTTCTCAGGAGCCACTTGACCTTGATGTTTCGAATTTTGAATGCAACCATAAAAGTATCTGAGACTTACATGTGAAAATCTTTTTCGTTTAAACTTTATTTTTAATACCTTATCCCAATTCTTGGCAGGTGGAATTTTCCTCGGTTCTGCAGCAGCAGCGGGAATGCTAGCCGGATTTGTTACAACATTATCATTAGCTAAAAAGAAAAGCCCTGAATGGTTCAATAAGGTTTGTGACTCAAAAATCTATTCATAGCATTGCTATTGTTTTTTAACAAAGTACAGATTTCTTGCATAGGAAAAAATAGTGACCTTTCACACTGTTTTCAAAAATACACCCACAAAACCTCATGGATTTAAGAAGTATACGTGTTGTCAGTCTTGACTTTTTTCGTATGCTTTCTTAAAATTAACAGAACAAAACTTTGGAAACTTATCCATTGCCTTTCCCACTCTTAGTAATTTATTATTAATAACAAGAGACCCTGCTTAGAAAGAAAAACAGTGTCACTTAAACTGTTGATGCTGGTTGCAAGAAGTGTGTCTATTTCATAGATGTTAAAATGTTAAAATTCTTTAAGATGAGTGAAAAAATTTGTCTTCTTTTTATGCAAGGAGCAGATGTTGTTCAGCCTCCGTCACTATAAAGCTCCTGGCACATATGTGCTCAGAATAGTTGCTCAGAAAGCATTGGATGAATAGCTATAACCCGCTTGAGACAGAAGATCTGTATTCTGTTAGCCAGAGTGTACATTTGCTGTGTGATGTCATGTACCTACTTTCCCCGGTTGGTGCGAAATGTTCTGATATCTATATGTAGTTGCTTATCGTGTTTTCTTTTTCCCCTCCCATCCATATGACTGATTTATTCATTACTTCATCACTTCAGAAAATGTTTCCTTGGGATCTTTTATGTTTCAGGCACTTTACTACTGAGGTGGAAAGGGTATAAAGATCAATAGTATGGTTGTCCCTCAGGAACTTAAGTGTCTGCTGTGAGAGACAAAATTAGACATTCATATGAATAACTATGTAATTAGTTTGATGTGTGCTATGGAAGAATATTATGTGAAAAAATCCACAAACCAATTCTCTTCCCACTTACCTGTCATAATCATACTTATTAAGCCTTTATGGATACTGTAATGACAAGAGACTGTATCCAAAATGCCTTTCAATTCTCTTTCAATACCCTAAAGACTTATGGAGCTACTAAGATCATTTCTGTGGCTCTTGTGGGTCATTTTCTCCCTATATCATGCAATGTTTTTAGAGAAGACATTTATTTTGTGGCATTAAGACCCAACCAATATTGGTGTTTAACAGTGAGTTGTGTTTGATTTCCAAACCACAGTTATTATGCTAATCAAGAATCTGATGAGAGCTAGGGATTGTCTTGTTCCTACATGCTAACACTTGGTGCTTTGTTTTGTTCTGGGGCTGGATCATCACGAGTGCCATTTATGATCTAACACAGGGTTACACTGTGGTCCACAGAACCCTGATGGTCCTTGAGACAACTGTTTCCCTATTCATGTTTAGAGACAGGCGCTGATTGCACAGAGCAGTGGATAAAGTATTAAAGTGGGTGCTACGGACTTTGGCATGCATGGCAGCAATGGCACAAAACCGTCCTTGTGGTCACTGCGTCCTTCATTGTAATTCACCAGTACTTTAAACAAAATTAAAAGAACCAGCACTAGGTAATTATCATTGTTGAAGTAGTAAAGTTATTAACTTTATTCAATGATGAGACTTGGATATGCCCGACTTTTAAGATTCCTATGAGAGGTGGGAGATATGCTTACAAGCTGAACCAGCAGTCTTCCCATGGAGTAGCTTCTTTGTGAAGGAACAACAGACCGACTTCGGTTACTCGGAAGTGGGGTGGTTCCTTAAACACACAAGTAAGCCTGGCTCTTCAGGAGAGCAGCTGTCAGTCTTGGTTGCCACTGATAAGAAGCTTTCAAGTAAAAACAGTGAGACTTGTGATAGCTACCATCACGAACTTGACAGCTTCTCAATATTAAAAGCTTCGCTGTTGAGACGTTATGATTTCAGTGCTGATTTTAAAATACTCTTTAACATGAGATCAGCAGTTGAGAGATCTGTATGACTTAGTAAGCTAGTACCCTCCGAATAGTCACTCTGCGTAGATTAGTCAGTCTGTGTGAAATAGTCACTCTTCGTGGAATGGTGTCTGTTCAAAATGCAAAGTTGACCAGTGATTTGAACATTACAAACGGCAAATTTTCTTCACTAATAGGGCTTCCTATGACAACCAACCTTCAGAAGACTGTTTTTGTTCAGTACTCGTATATTACAAAGAAAAAAAGCTAATCAAATACTTCTCTTTCTAACCACACACCTGTGTGAGGCCAGAGTTTTATTCATATTTCAACTATCAGTGAAAAATATAAGAAAACATTTTACAAAAGATTGATTATAGCTATGAAAAGCCACTTTTTAGGCTGGACATTTAAAAGATTAACAAAAGCATAAAACATGGATCTTCTGTGCTTTTTGGGGGAGTTGGAAAGATAGTTCTTTTAATGTAAAAATGGATTTCTAGCAATATATAATGGATTTGGCATGAATAAAGTATAAATTTCTGCTTTAATTTCTAACATTAGATACTTATAAGGCCCACATACTTGAACATCTTTGGGGCCCATATATAATTAAACTTTAGAAACACTGCATAGAGTGGCTAAATCGTAATGTAAGCTTGCCCTATACGGGGAAATGTTGAAATTAGCAAATCCCCACTTTCCAGATGATTGCCTGACAGCTTGTGGTTACTAAGTTCATACTGAGCACCCATTCAAGAATGTCATGTAGGCTGTGGCGTCACAACTGGAGGTCTTCTCTCCCATTCCCAGTACTAGTCCCTAACCCTGAATGCTTACTGTGTGTTAGCTGCTCTTCCAAGGGCCTCACTCATTTAATACACAGCCCAGCCCACTGACACGCTGGATGCTATTCCCACTAAACAGCTAGACACTGAGGCACACATGGATTAAGCAATTGGTACAACATGGTACTCCCTCTTTGTCCCCCTAAGGGATAAATGTACCACTTTCAGCAATACTCTTATTTAAGTAAGCTGTGATCTCCTGGAAACAGATTCAAATTGCAACCCAAAAAGACTTTCAAATGATCAACCTTTCATTTGGGGACCGCCTACGCTTTTTCTATTCCAGGGGAATAATCATCCCCTTAGTGCTTTATTTTCTGATTGACTGGTCTTACACTAGGAAGCTGAAAGTTGAAAAAGAATAGTGTTGAGAGAACATATATTTTCCTTTGTAATTTCTTGAATAAAGAGAAAGGGGAAAATGCAAAGTGCAAACTAAAGTAAAAAAATTATTCCCCTTTTATGTGTTAATGCACACACACCACAAAGAGATACAGAGAGAAAGCATGGGGGACAGATGGACAGACAGCTACATGTGTGTCTGTGTGTTTGTAAGTGCTAGGAATGGAACCTAGGGCTGGCATGCTAGGCAGGCATGCTATCAACACACTATGTCCCCATCCCTCCAAGATTTTTTTTTTCTTTTGGTTTTTTGATACAGGGTTTCCCTGTGTAGCTTTGGAGCCTATCCTGGCACTCGCTCTGGAGACCAAGCTGGCCTCGAACTCACAGAGATCCGCCTGCCTCTGCCTCTGCCTCCCAAGTGCTGGAATTAAAGGCATGTGTCACCAACGCCTGGCTTCCAAGATTATTTTTTAAACCTGTACTTTTTACACACTGGTTTTATAGCCTGGTTGTGAGACTAAATGAAGTGCCACATATGAAAAATATTTGCATATTATGTTCCCATTTGGTTAGAATAGTTGAAAATACAGAATTGATGTGTATATCCATGGAGTTTACTTACTTAAAGTAATGACATGGCAGAACTTCATCACATAACTGAGTTATTTCAGAACCCTCTTATGAGTAGATGAGTAGGACAAAAAGCAGACTGCCAGCCATCTTTTTGATATAGCTTTAACTTCTGATAAAAAAAAACTTTAAAATTATATTGCATGCTATAAAATTTACTTTAGTGGTATAACTATATTAAAATATTCATCAGATCAGGACATAAGGAAAATATCTAGATCCAAGTATTCCTCCCTCCCTCCCTCCCTCCCTCCCCCCTCCCCCCTCTCTCTCTGTGTATGTATGTGTATGCCTGAATGCTTATGTACATGGCAGGGCTGTATGTATGGAGACCAGAGGCAGATACTAGATGTCAGTCTCCCTCTACCTTATTTTTGAGACATGTTCTTCCCTGATCCTGGACCTCACTGATTTGGATACTGGTGGCAGACAAGCCCGGGGGATCATCCTGTCCCCACCTTCCCAGTGCTGTGATTCCCACAGGCCCACACTGCTGTGCCTGGCTTTTTATGTGAGTGCCAGAGATCCACACCCAGAGCCTCACACTTATGCTGCAGGACTTTATTTATGGGGCCATCTCTACTCCATATGAATATTCCCTAAAAACCCATTTGATGTTTACATAAAATAAATCCCAGGATTACACCGAAATAAGCTAAAATGTGAGACTTACACAGTTGATCTTCGGCAAATGACAGTTTGTTCATGGTGCTTCCTACCTTTGTGAGTGGTATGTCAATTCTTATTACCCATTTTCTCAGGGAGTTCTGGTAAGTGCCAGGATCCATGGTCTCAGCTATAGAGATATTATAATCACAGATTTTTCATTTTCTATTTTCATTTAGAAAATAAGCTATTCTTTGTATTTTCGAAATACTGAGTACAGTT